>NC_142544.1:6580000-6880000 GCF_056151865.1 Erythranthe guttata | reverse complement strand
AAGAAAAAAAATTCAAATTTTTTTTTTGCCGCCGGATTCCGGCGTTGACCGGCTGTCAACGCCGGTCACCAGCGTTGACTTTTCAAAAAAAAAAAAAATTTTGTTTTTTTTTCTTTCGGATTTTTTCGCCGGTCTCCGGCGTTGACTTTTTTTTTTTTGCTTTTTTCTTTTCTTTTCTTCCGGATTTTTTCGCCGGTCTCCGGCGTGATCTTTTTTAGTGTTGTTTTAAGTTTTTTTTTTTTTTGGTTTGTTTTTTGTTTTTTTACGTCCGCCGCTAAACGTTGACCGTAATTGTGCTGTCACTGACAGTAAATTAACGTAATTATACTGTGAATGACAGTTAATTAACGAAATTGTACTGCCGCTGACAATACATTTATGTAATTGTGCTGCCGTTGACAGTAAATTAATGTAATATTATTATTTTTTATTTTTTGTTGTTTTTTTTTATTTTGTTTGATTTGTTGACAAGTCAATGTAATTATATTACTGTCGTTGACAGTAAAATAACTGTAAACACAATAATATTACTGTCAACAACATCAATATTATTATTTTTTTGGGTTTTTTTGTTTTGCTTGAGTTATTCACGGAGTAACGTAATAATATTACTGTCTATTATTGTAATATGACTGTAAACACAATAATATTACTGTGGTTGACGGTAATATTACTGTTGTTATAGTAATATTGCTATCAACCACATCAATATTATTATTTTGTTTAGAATTTTTGTTTGTTTAACTTATTCATGGAGTAACGTAATAATATTACTGTCTATTATTGTTACTGTGGTTGACGGTAATATTACTGTTGTTATAGTAATATTACTGTCACTCACAGTAATATTAATTCTTTTGGTTTTTTATTATGATTATATTTGTTCAACGGTCAACATAGTACTATTACCCTATTACACAATAATAATGAGTTTTGTTGTGTTAATATTACTGTGCTAGAGATTAATATAGCAATATTATTGTGTTAAACTGTAGTTTAGTTAATTTTACTGTGTTTAATAATAATATAGTTAATATTACTGTCAATCACAGCAATATTGTTATTTAAACGAAAAAAAAAGTTACATAAAGAAAGAAAAGAAGGGAAAAAAAATCGAAAAAGTCAACGCCGGAGACCGGCGAAAAAATTGAAAAGTCAAGCCGGAAATTTACTAAATTAAGGGAATATTTGGGAATATTTAGTAAGTTTACTAAATTTACTAAAAAGCGAAAATAATTATTATTGTTGTGGTTGATAGTAATATTACTATAACAATAGTAATATTACCGTCAACCATAGTAATATTATTTTGTTTACAATAATATTACAATATTATAGAATTATATTATTACGTTACTCCGTCAACAACTCAAACAAAACAAAAACCCCAAAAAAATAATAATATTGATGTGGTTAACAATAATATTATTGTGTTTACAGTTATTTTACTGTCAACGATAGTAATATAATTACGTTGACTTGTCAACAAATAAAACAAAAATAAAAAAAAAACCCAAAAAATAATAATATTGTCGATGACTAAAATTGTACTGTCAACGACAGTACAATTACGTTAATATACTGTTAGTGACAGTATAATTACTGTTAATGACAATACAATTGCGATTAATTTTTAGCGGCGGGGTAAAAGAATCGGTCAAAAAAATCACTAAAAAAGTCAACGCCGGAGACCGGCGGCAGAAAAAGCAGACCAGAAAAAAAAAATCAAAAAAGTCAACGCCGAAAAATTGGCGGCGGAAAAAACAGACTAGGAAAAAAAAATCAACGCTGGAGACCGGCATTGACCGCCGGTCAACGCAGGAAATCGGCGGCAAAAAAATAATTTCAGAAGAAAAAGTTAAAAAAAAAGTCAAAAATAGATTTTCATGGTCAAAATTAATTAAGTTAGGGTTACACTAAAGAAATGGGTGTAAATGGTTGGGGGTAATTTGTCATATATATTAATTTTTCCTTTAATTATAATACATATTAAAGAAATGAACTTATTGGTCAATGAGATATAACTCCTGAACTTAGAATAATAAAGATGGTTTGTTAGGTACATACTTATTCACAAAAACCCCAAAAAAGAATTGGGATTCAAAGTTAGTTGCAACTACTCCATGAATCTCTCATAAATAAAATAATACACTTTAATTGAACGGGCACTTTACAAGTAAGTCCATCAATGGGTACTTATTCATAAAGAGGTCCAGACAATAACCTTTTTATAAAAAAGTCCACACATGGTCCAAAGGTTTGTAAACCCCTCATTCTTTAATATGCTCCAATTTCATCATATAATTTAATCTAATCTTAATTTGACCCCAAATTTCACAAATTATTCAATTTTGACCCAAAACACATTTTTCTGGACAATTTCGTCCGTCACCGCCGTTGACTGCCGGTCTCCGTCGTTGACTTTTTTTTTCTTCCTGATTTTTCCGCCGGTTTCCGGCGTTGACTTTTTTTTTTCTTCCCGATTTTTCCGCCACCGGTTTCTGGCATTGACTTTTTGAATTATTTTTTTCTTTAACATATTTTTCCCCCGTTTAAACAACAGTATTGTTGTGACTGACAGTAATATTTACTATATTACTGTTAAACACAATAAAATTAACTGTAGTACAGTTTAACACAGTAATATTGCTCTATTAATCTCTAGCACAGTAATATTAACACAACAAAAACTAATTATTATTGTGTAGTAAATTAATATTAATATGTTGACCATTCAACAAAATTAAACATAATAAAAAGCCAAAAGAATTAATATTACTATGAGTGATGTTACCGTCAACCAGAGTAATATTATTGTGTTTACAGTAATATTACAATAATAGACAGTAATATTATTACGTTACTCCGTGAATGACTCAACAAAACAAAAAAACCAAAAAAAAAAAATTAATATTGATGTGGTTGACAGTAATATTACTATAACAACAGTAATACTGCCGTCAACCATAGTAATATTATTGTGTTTTCAGTAATACTACTATAATAGACAGTAATATTATTACGTTACTCCATGAGTAACTCAAACAAAAAAAAACCCAAAAGAATAATAATATTGATGTGGTTGAGAGTAATATTATTGTGTTTACAGTTATTTTACGGTCAGCGCAAGTAATATAATTACGTTGACTTGTCAACAAATCAAACAAAATTAAAAAAAAAATAACAAAAAAAAAAAATAATAATAATTTTCTCTTTGACTCTAATTGTACAGTCAACGGCAGTACAATTACATAAATGTATTGTCAACAACAGTACAATTACGTTATTCTACTGTCAGTGACAGTATAATTACATAAATTTATTGTTAGTGACAGTATAATTACCGTTAATGACAATACAATTACGGTCAACGTTTAGCGGCGGGTGTAAGAAAAAATTAAAAAAATAAATAAAAAATAAAAAAAAACGCTAAAAAAAGTCAACGGCGGAATCGGCGGCGGAAAAAACAGACTCGAAAAAATATCGAAAAGTCAACGCCGGAAACCGGTGGCAAAAAAATTATTTTTGAAAAAAAAAGTCAAATTTGATTAAATTTTACAATTAAGAATCGGGTATAAAGGGTTGGGGGTAATTTTGTCATATACATGAATTTTTCCTTTATTTATAATAAATATTAAAGGGATGGGCTTATTGGTGAAAATGATATAACCCATACACCTAAAATAATAAAAATGATTGGTTAGGGACTAATGCACAAAAACTTCTAATTGAACAACCAAAAATTGATTTTAATTAAATAAACTAAATAAAATCATAAAATTAATGTATTAAATAAATGACGATTGTAGCCCTAAAATGGGCGGGAAAAATTGCCATAGAATTTTCTCAGAGCAACATTTCCTTTTATTAATACTAGTAACTCACCCGTGCGATGCACGAGGATCAATTCTAAGTACAATTTTTTAATGACGAAAACATGTTAATAAGGTAAATCAAACACCTTTATGTATGAAAAGAGAATGCTAATGCGATACATGGGGGTAATATAAAAAACGAAAAATATGTTTTAGATCAAATTATCAAACGGAAACTTTGAGTAATTGAAAAATAATATGATATAATCTAAAAAGTTTAAAAACAAAATCAATTCCATTTGATTTAAGTACTGAATAGTAAAATAAATGATAAAAAGAAAATATAAAATACAAAAATTGTGATATAAAAAATAAGATACATTATCAGACCCAAACGGTACAACTATCCCGTCCAATACTTTGTATCATCTAAAAAAAACTTAATTATCAAAGTAGTGTTTTATAGCATATGCATTGACATCGTCTATAAGAGCAACTCCAATGGGGAGATATCAAAATGGAGTATTAAACATTCATTTGATACTCAATATAATACGTTGATGCTTCTAGTTCACTCCAACTACAAGTATCAAATAGATTATCAAATTTTTAATTTATGAATAATTATATTTTTTAGTGCCACATGTCAAATAATGAAAGGTTAATAGAGTGGTTATATTTTTGATACCTCTTTTCCAGGGAGTATTTTTGCACCTCGGGGTGGTTGGGTATCAAAATAATTCTCACTTTAATGCCTCCATTGGAAAAGAATTTTTTTAATTTTAGAGTATCAAAGTGATAGTTTTTTGGTTTGATACTCCATTTAGTTCCTTTATAATTTATATAAGCAAGTGGAAAATTATTATAATTTCAAATTACTAAAGAGTATGTCATTATTTTTTGGGAGATGTTGCAACTACATTCAAGTTATTATTATGTCATTAGATACTATGACAAATGCGGAAATTATTAAATGACATGTGAATTTAAAATATTTGTACAAAACTTAATAAAAATACAATTGATAACTTCAGGTTAGGTGAGAACCACTCGTGCTCTTTTGTAACTTTTGTAGAAATTACATCAACACTCATTATGAGAGTTAGTACCTAGTATTACCAATAGGGTAAAGGTCTAGGGTTTTAGCATTGCGCCTAAATGTATCAATAACATTTCGGTGCTGAACTCTTTTTATATCCCAGGTTATATGTCAAACTGTACTACAGGGTATTGTAATGAAATTCTACAATATATGTAATGTATTATAATTATAACTATTACATAATATTCATATCATGGCAGGAAAAAGAAAAGAGATATTCACATCGAATGTAGTTGATAACAAATACACGATATTTAAATATATTCAAATAATAAAAATATTATAGACATATTATTGAAAATATAGCATCATTGCACCTATTAATTATTATACACATCGAACTTTTCCTCATCATCCTTTTCATATTCATCCCTGCATGTCACACTCAATTTTTGTCATTATTCATATCTAGAAAAAAATGAGAAAATAAAATAATAGTTAGATAATATTTTTGTGGATACGATAAATCAACATAAATCAAAAAAATTGTATATATGCACATTAAAATACACAATATACATAAAACAATATTACATATATTTTAATCTAACGATAATAGACAATTATATAAATGTACACGAAAAAATGATATTTAAAAAAAAAGTAGTTCAGAAAAAAAAAAAAAAAGAATTACGAACTTGGATGATCGAAGGACTTTTTTTTCTTCTTTTCTGAATGGAGATGGGTGAAGAGCATGAATGTGATGGGTTGGGTATTTTATAGGTGGATAGAATGCTTTGAGAATGTAAATATAATATAATATAAGAAAGTATATTAATTATAGCAAATCCTTGGTTAAAATATGAAAATATATCTTTGTAATTGAATGAAATCAATTGCTTCTGATTTTTTTGCCTGAATTGGAAGAAAGGGATCAACACATTTTTTTCTTTTATTGGTTTAGGAAATTTGCACATTTTAATGTACACAAACAAATATGCACATATATTAAGGAATGGATTTATCACACTTTAATATGATTACTCAACATACTTTAATATTATTTTTTTATTCGAGATAATATACTTTAATATTATCACAATTTAATATGATTAATCAATGTACACAAACTAATATGCACATATATTAAGTTTTTCATTACCAAAAAAAAAAATATACCATTAAGTTGCACACGATTATTAAGGAAGGAAAATAAAATGTATTTATGCAGTCAATCTTTTCCACTGATAAGTCAATATGCAATTAATGATAATAATCCAATCAATCAAGACGGATTATCAATATTGTGGATATTTATGACTTTTAATTAATTTATAAAAATGTGAATGGATGATATATATGTCCATATAAATATATTATTGATATGTGTAACAACAAATTCTTATCTGCGATATAAACAAACAAGAAAAATTGAACAAAGATAATTTTATTGAATTAAAATAAATAAATTGCGGGTTACAATCTCTATTTTAATCATCTGATTCTTCTCTCTAGAACGATCTATAGTTGATTTGAATTTTCGGAGTCGGGTCGTTGACTTGATCTTCTCCGGATTTGATTTTGGATTTAAATAACGTTTTCCGAGGGTCTCGCGAGTTGAATTTCGGATCGAACGTTGAACTTTGACAACTTTGACTTGAGGATCTTGAAGTTCTTGATGGATTTGGCCCTTCAATCTTCCAATGATCTTGACTTGAATTGATTAACGTTAATCCGAAGGTTTGGCACCGTTATCTCGGATCGAACGCTGGATTTGATGAAGAACGCCTTGAATTTGCTCAAGAACACCTTGAATTTGACGAAGAACACTTTGAATGTAGAGAGAGAATCTTACCTCCTACGAATTCTTCTTCCTTACTTCTTGAATTGTAGAGAGAATTTTGCTCCTACGGTTTCTGCTCCTTCAGTTGTGTGTCTTGAATTGTGAAGGGAGGGTCCCTATTTATAGTGGTAGAATAAGAGTCCTTGATGTGCCTCACTGATGATATGGCGCGATTTGATTGGCCCAATTTAAATTGATATTTATCTCTTGTAACTTGGAAGAGAAGAAACAATTCTATTGGCCAATAATTAATTGATATTTATCTCTTTATAACTTGGGAGAAAAGAAATAATCTTATTGGCCAGTATATATTTATTATCAATTATTTATTTATATTAGAAATTAATTTAATTAAATTCCAAAATATATAATTGATAAAAATATATATGTGACCGCATATATACGGGTCTTCAATTGGCATCTAAATCCTTTGGCTATGTATAATTACACAAATGCCATTGAATAAAACTTTATTCCATACATAATTTAGCCATTTAATTGGCTTAAATTTTATTTGTCTACAATATGATATAAATTTATATGAAAATGATTGACAAAATCAATGCACGTTTGATTAGATACGTGATTGATATATGTAATATGTCCATATAAATACATTATTCAGATAATACAAATATATTGTATTTATATGGACATATTACATATATCAATCACGTATCTAATGTATATTACTCAAAAAAATAAAAAATAAAAGATAATACAAATATATAAGGAAATAATTTATAAATTCAACGCACGTTCGTTGACTTTAATCCGGATTGAAAATTTTAAATTTATTTTTGAATTTTCCGAAATTTTCAAAATATATGGTTGTACGATATTATAATTTACTACTAACAATAATTATATATTTCATAATATATATTAATTAATATTATATCAATTTTAGTTTTATTTGATTTATAATTTTAATTACAATATTTTTCACACGGCCGTTTATAGTACACTTAACGATATTTTTTCAATAATATTTAAATATTTGAAAAACATTTAGCTTGAAGCATGATAAATACTTCGTGTTATGGCTATAAACCATTTTAACATGCTTGAAGCATGATAAAATTGGCACGATAACATTATATATGAGAGCATGATAAATCCTGAATGTTGTTATGCTTGAAGTATGTATAGATACTTTGAATGTTGTTTCGATATTTTGAGATGCATGAATTAATCTTGATATATGCATGTGATTTTGCTGAAATTTGGATGCATTATTTATATTATATTAGTGCATAATATTATGAGATGTTGGTATTGTCGCACACTTGAAATAACATATAACAATATTTTTTTATGATATGTTATATTAATTATATGATGCCTATGTCAATGTCATAGAATTAGAAGCATATGATATATGTTTGTTGAAGCATAATTTTTATGAATTGGAAATTATGTTATAATAAGTGATAAAATTATATGAATATTTATGCTATGAATATAAATGACTTTCAACATGAATAATGATGTTTAATCGGATAATGCTTTATTGAATGTACGAATGAATTATTTATTCCATGTTAATTTTGAAATGCTTATGTACATATATAAGTATTTTGTATGCATAAATTGTATGATGCATGTGAATATTTGGAACTATGTAATTATGATTACGTGCATATATGTATGTTTATGAGCTCATGATTAGTTCCAAATGTTATGTTATTTCATAAATAATTCATGCTATTTGTGATATTATCATGCTTAAATTCAATATTTAGTATATTGAAGATCAAGTTGATGCACATTTATCTTTAAAATGATAATTTCGTATGTGTGTGCAATTAGATGCATGTAATATTTGAAATTAATATTCAATCGAAACTCAAGAAGTTCAATTTCTAAAGGAATATTTGAGCAGTTGTTATCTAAAAGAACATCGAAGATGATCGATCTATTGGATTGTCGTGATTTTTAGATATTGTATTCATAAGACATAAGTATAACTTTTGAATGAATGAAATCAAATTTTATGATGTTGAACATCTAATCCATTCTTAAAGCAATGGATGTTTTTTTTTCTTACGAAAAATGTCAAACAATCTCTATACGCGAGATTATTATGGCATTGCACTGTTGGATCAATATTTCTATATTGTGAACGGTAGGAGTTTCTAAACTCTTGATTTGAATTGTGTACAAACTGTCACAATTTGATAAGAACTTTCTTGATTTGAGTATCATGAGAAGTTTCTTATAGTGTGTTCTATTACGACAAAATAAACACAATATGAATAGTGTTAAATCACATTGGTGATTTAAAAGATTGTACAATTTATGAGAAAATTATTTGTTACTTTTGTGGTATTTATACCAAAATTTTATCATGTATCTTTGTTAGTAACAAAGATGAGGCCTTAGAAACATTTAAATGAGAATGATCATGGCAGATGAATAAATATAGTTATTCAAAGTGATTGACGTGGATGATATGAAGTTTTTTTTGACAAGTTTTGTACTTATCAAATCGCTAGTCCTTATCAACCACAGTTGAAAGTATTGAGAAATGAAACACTCGAACTCGTAATGAGTAAGAAAGCCATGTTGATAATTCTGGAGTAAGCTAGAATTTGTGGGGGAGATTATGGCTCACCACTTTTTTACCACATAAAGGTTTTGGACCGTAGAAATGTGGGGGTGTATTGACTAAGGTAAAAGTACCTAAGTTGAACAACTTCAAAAGGCCTAAGAATGTTGAAATGCATATTTATTGAATATGCTAAGTACGAAAGTGCTCAAGATAGTCATTCTTGATGCAAATAAATGTACGGTTTTAGAAATTAAATGTTTTGAAAATTTGGAATTTGACCCAAGTTTGACAAACAATTTAAGTGGATTCCATTTGATAAATTATGGAATAAAAATCTACACTGCCTAGATAAATCTAGTGTGTTTAATTTCTCAAAATCGACTAGGGGTGAATGGGAAATTAATGTATATGGAGGTGAAAAGTTACCATAACACATTGACAATGAGCTACACTTAAAGCACTTTATTAAGTGTAAATAGTTAGCTAAAGATATATCTCTCTATGAAATCAAGTGGTAATTTATGAATTGATAAATAACCAAACGCTCAATAAAAGAGAGCTAAGAAAATCATTAGATTGATTTCGATTTTCTAATTTATGAGTTAGGAAATGAACCTCGGGCAATTAATGAAGTATTGTCCACTTGGGGGTTAATTGTCTTTGAGACAAAGAAAATATTAGTGAAACTCGTATGGTATGAACTTAAACAAATTTTAAAGCAATTGCATATTTGATAAGAATTTGTTATCAAATAATTTTAAACTTGGCAAGTTTAAAAAGTACATGCACATAAGAGTACATGTTTATGAGTAAATGACATGTTAATCATGCGGTGTAATCATGGTATTATCATGAAAACTAATGAAATATTAGTAAAATATTTCAATGTGGAAAATATGGTCATATTGATGCAATCCTATAGAGATTAAAATCACTACGGATTTGATGAATTATTGGAGTCTCGTTATGTTGAGACAATGCCAGTCATCTTGAACTCATCAATATAAGACTATAAAGAATAGTGGGGAACAATGGTTCAACTAAAATATTCTTGAAGAGATTGTAGTTTAATGAACTACATGTTGATTGACTCATTAAGAAAGTCAAGTAAATAGGTAATCCTATATGTAAACGTAAATTACATTATAGAAGATATCCAATTGTACTTGAAAAGTAAATTCTTATGAATTGGATATGTGCTACTAAGATACTAAGTTCATAAATGATTTTGTATTGTGGAAGTCCTAAAAAATAAATGTATAACTCGATTCAATATGGAATTCGAGTGATAACTTGGAAGGTAAAGAAAAATGTTGGATAACTCCATAGTTTTCTAGAGGACATTATGTGATGGACTTAGTTGGTGCTTGAAAATAATTGTAGTCAATTGGCTATACAAAGAGCAAAAAATAATATGTAAAATGGTAAAGTCTCGATCGTAGATGTAACACCATTTAGCAATTGATCTCTAGAGAAATTATAAACGTTGACTTTACGTAGTCAAGAGATAATTTGGTGGATCCTTGACGAAGCAATCAATAGAGATCAAATGTGCTAGTTAGTGATGGAAATGGGTCTATAAACCCACAACTCAAACGAAAATCCATGATGGTAACCCAACCTTGTAGATTGGAGATCCCAAGATCTTGGTTCAATGGGACAACTAAGTTATGGAAATTCAAATCGAGCACTTGGAAATAATTCCTACCATTCCCTCAAATCCAAGTGCTACATGTCGAATGTGGTGATCTAGTGACTTTTAATGATTTCTATGACCTTTTAAGGTGGAATACGGCAGGGTATTCTTCATGGGAGATCACCTATTTAAGTGTGAAGTATAGGGCCGCTTTAATGAAACACTTATGAATCCAAGAATTGGTCCAATGCCGAAATGGACACAACGTGAGAACAAACGACGTTAGAGATGTCATTGTGTAAATGTTGTTGTCTTGGTTTACATAAAAGTTGATTAGTTCAAGACATCGCGTTCACTAAGCAACAAGTAAATCCGATAACATTTTACTAAGGAAGGTTCAAAGCCATAAGCTACCTCTCCCGATGCAATAACAAGTCGATTGGCCTTTGAATGTGTCTGCATGCGTTAATTTCATTCATGTGGGGGATTGTTGGAAATTTTGAGTATTTGACTCAAATTTTGTTGAATATTTAAGTGGTTTAATTTAAATTCTCAAAATTAATTTTTGATGAATGATAAATTAATGGATCATTTAACATATTTAAGTGCGGAAAATAATAAAGTGAAATGCCACCATTGAAAATGATGGAGGTGTTTAAGCACCTATTAAATTGAATAGGTGTGTGGTTAATGGGAAAAGGTGTGATACCTTTTCATGAAATTATTTTCCTAAGAGCTTTGACTTGTGGTCATAACCTTTGAAAATTTATAAATATATTCCAAAATCCACCATTTGAGATAGTTCATTTTCACATAGAATTCAATACATTAATTGAATTCACTTCTCAAGTTCTAAACGTCGTTTCATTCACCGTGTTCCAATAATTGTTGTGCTGCTTTGTTGGAACTGAAATAGTCGTTGTATCTTGTGAGACAATTGCCGTAACCGAGAACACTGCACGGGCCAAATTTATCTTAAGGAGAAAGAACCCAGTTCTTGCCTCGACTACATTTCTCTTGTCAAACTTCTGTCCAAATTTTGTTCGTTCCCATTTCAAAATACACACACCCAAATAACAAACATAGGATTCACCCAATACATGTGGATTATACACGGATAAGTGGATAACAACACAACTATGGATGTAAAAGGGCCAATCTAGGTTGTTTTGGCGAGCTCGATCTCTAGCACATTTGAGTTATTTTCTCTAAAATAGTTATATAACACACGATGTAACAGTGCAAAATGTCAATATTCCAAGAAACTGTTGTTCTACTTTCAAAATCTTGTTAAAATCACTAGAGGCAAGTTGAGAATTCGGCATGTATGTTTCTGTTACTAATAAATTCATCCAAAAAGGAGGCTCACTTGTTAGCTATTACGATACTTTGTGTGTTTGTAGATCATCTACCAAAGTGGAATATGTTGTATGGAAAAAAACAGATCTAGAGAATTTACATCACTCGTGTACAATTCTTCAAGTGTAGGCTGTGTAATAATACACATACAAAATATGAGCATTTTTTTTGTCCAAATACATATAAATACGTTACCTGTAAGAGAGAGAGAGATGGGAGGAGTCGGCATTGAGAGGGAGGTGGCAAGAAGAGAGAGAGAGAGACAAGCGGTCAGCTGAGAGAGAGAGAGAGAGAGAGAGAGAGAGAGAGAGAGAGAGAGAGAGAGAGAGAGAGAGAGAGAGAGAGAAGAAAATAGGTCAGCTGAGAGCCAATGGTGGCAGAAGAGAGAGGAATAGAGAGAGAGGGAAAGAGAGCAAGAAAGATATGGGGAATCTAAGTGCCAAAAATGGCAACCAGATTTGTGCATGGATTTTGCATTCTTTATGCATACTATTGTGGAAAGTTTTTATTGTATTTTTATTGCATCTTATAATTGAGAAATTTTTAAGGATTTATTAGGGATAACCCCCTTGTTGAGATTTTCTAATGAGGTAGATCCATTTGATTTTTCCCTTTTTGAGATACACCCAATTATGCCAACTTGGCACAATATATTATTTAATTTCCCTTTAATACCCCTATTTTATTTTTGAACGACATTTATTTCCTTAATGACGTGATATGAGATTGCTGATACGTTGCCTAAAATCACGGAGTAAAATTACGTGAGTATACTGGTGGTTTCATCGGTTTCGTCATTATCAAATCGTGTACAATCCGGCTACGAAGAATGTTTCACCGGCGTGGTAGTATTTTCGGATCTGAGCATTTCATCGTTTTCCGTCGTTACGTGAGTATGAACAGTTTTTGTTCGTTTTTTTTTCGCTGTCATGTGCAAGGTTGTTGTGTTATGGTGGTTAGCCATTATAAGATTTGTGTTGATACGTTGATTCAATTGGTATTAAAGTAGATCGTTTTTTAAAAAAATTACGTCGTCACATATACATCCTTATTTTTGTCTGATGATGTTTGTTTGGAAGAGGGTTCACGTAGTTGCCAGAGGATGGTTCACGCAGTCGGACCAGAGTTGTTTTATATGAGTGTCGTAGTTGGTTTACCCAATAATCGAAATAAATGTCTGGTGTGGTCGAGTTCATGAAGTTTGACTCCGATTGATAGTTGTTTTGTTTGTTTACAGCAGTCGATTTTAGTGTGTTCGGTAGTACATTGAAATATATTTCGTAGTCTTTTTTAATTGATTATCTGGATTATGCATTTTTAAGTTTATTTTGATGATGTTAATTTCTTGTCATTGAAATGTATTTGGCAGTCTATTTAATCATTTTTTAGTATTCTGCATTTTTAAGTTCGTTTGATGATTTTAGGTTTTTTTCGATGGCGAATTTCGTACGGATTTTGTTGAGGTTTGGTGGGTTGGTTGCTATAAAGAGGTGTTCGAATGGGTTTTCTCGCGGTTCATTGGTTGCATTTGCCATTTCAAAGTGGCCACAACTCGATGGATGGGATATAAGCATGACATATAGGTTGTATGACATTGGTGAATGTATTTTGGCTGATGACGATGACATGATGTCGATGTTTGAAATGTTGTCAGAGCTTTCGTTGGATCGTATGGATGTTAACATTGTCTGCACCACTTTCGACACATCAAAAAACAAACATGTGATGAATAGCATATTACTGCAATCGATGAGATAATCTCATCACAATTATGATTTTACATAAGTATTCATAAAAATTTTATATAAAAGACAACTGTATTTTTCAACCACATAGTATATTAATGATTTCAATATAGTACATTAATCTTCTATGATAGTATATTACGGTTATAGCAGTAGTATGAAATTGTGTTACAAACAATATATCACTGAAATGACAAGAACATTGAGAACAAAACCAACGTAAAGTAATTCCAACATAACGAATAAAATACTTAAAACACATCATAACACAATCAAACCAATATGTCGAGTTAAAAAACTCTAGTACATTAATAATCTCATAATAGTATAATAAAATGATAATGGTAGTATCATACGGTATTCATAATAGTATACTAATGTATTACAATGGTTTAACACTTAACTGAAGTTATCGAGCCATTACATCGTAAACACGATATTAATTAAACATATCAAATTTTAGGGGGTTTATAAAATAACAACCATCAGAATCAATTGAATTCATTGAGTTTATGTCCTCGTCGCTATCATCAGGAATGCAATCGACTTCTTCGTCGGACAACTGCACAACGCCTGCATTCAATGCCTCACTTCCGGTGGCATCAACAGCTCCAACTAGTTCACCCCCACCCCCTGTTCCAGCATCATCAGAAACAACAACTTCATTATTATTACGAACTTGAGCGACCCGTTATTCTCGACATACAAACAAAACCAACACTCGTTGAAGCCTATTCGTTCATAATAAATCATCATGTGCCTCGAACTACGATAATTTATTAAATAGACTACCAAATATATTTGAATGTACTACATAATACATTAAAATCGACTGCTGTAAACAAACAAAACAACTATCAATCAGTTTCAACTTCATCAATTCGACCACACCAAATATTTATTTCGATTACTGCGTAAACCAACTACGATACTCATATAAAACAACTCTGGTCAGAATACGTGAACCTTCCTCTTGCGACTACGTGAATCCTCCTCCAAGACAAACATTATCAGTCAATAACGATGTATATATCACGACGTAAATTTTTTTAAAAACGATCTACATTAATACCAATACAAGATGACTACCACGTTGCAGTTAAACAAAAAAATTGACATGGGTTACCACTTCTGGTGGATGTCCTGCCCATCGACTGTTGCAACACCACAAATTTAGGGCTCAATTTCGGTAGGCGATTTAGAAAATATCTACAATTAAACCAACGTCACAGTCAATTAAGCAAAAACAGAACAACATATCGATGGGTGATGGCGTTTCAACAAGCGGCGAAGACGTACCATTGCTAGAGAGGTCGGAGTGCAGAAACGTCGATCCACCGTATAGCGTGCTATCTTCACCGTATAATTTTTCTGGTTTTTTTTGGGAGGTTGAAGATTTGGGTAGTGAGTTTTGTGGGGATAGTGTTTTAACGGGAAAATATGGAGGAATTTGATATTATTCAAAATGTAAAGTAACGTGATTTGTGGGATTTGATTGAGGGTACTGATGGAATTTAGAAAAATATGGGTTTTTATCAAAATGACAAATTTGAGTTTGGGTCTACCCCTATTATTTGTAAGACTAAGGGGGTTATATCTAATGGACCTAATTTTTAATGGGCAAATTACGACCATCCCTGAGTTAATGTCAAATTATGAGAAAAAAAAAATTATTCATCTTTGCATAATTACAAGCACCCCCTTAACTATATATTATCTTAAGAAAAAATCCCTCTAGTTGATAAATTTAGGGGCGTTCATTCGGAATTAATCTACCGAATTTGCGGTACGCCAAAATTTCATAGCGTTTAGTTTTTGTTCGATAAATAACCGAATCATTTAAAAAATTTAAAATATTTATAACATTTATTTTTTTTAATTATTTTTAGTTTAAGTACTAATATTACATATATAAATATATATATAACATAAAATCACACTGAACACCACACTGAATTAATGGTTCGGTAATCGGTATGTACGAAGTTTACCAGTTGGATGAACACTACTAGGTAAATTTTACATTGTACAGGTGGACGTGTAAAAGACAATAAGAGGGGTGGTTCTAATTATGCTAATAAGAGGGTTTTTTTTTTTTATAATTATACATTACTTTAGGGGTGGCCGTAATTTGCCCCTTTTTAATTTACTTTCATGAATCGTACTATTAATAAAAACGACATTGTTTATTTGACCCTTCTTATATTTACATCTTAATTTAGCTTAGAAAAGACTATTTATTTATTTATTTATTTATTTATTTATTTTTATTTTTATTATTGAATAAATAAGGTTAATTATATATTTTCACTAAAAAAACAAATATAAAAATGGCTATGTAGGGATAGGCCCATCAAATCCCTAAGAAATAGAACTAAGTGCATCCCAAAAAATTATCATTTATGAGAACAGGGTTTAAACTCGAAATACCCCCTACCTAAATCAACATATATCATTATTTAGACTGCATTTAGTATTTTTATTTAAAAAAAAAATCTTTTCTTTTCTGAATTTTTTTTCCGATAAGTTTATCAAACTCATATAATAATTTTATAACCTACTATGTAAATCACATTAAAATATAGTAGAACATCGATAAATAATTTAATAGCCAATTAATGAATAAACTTGTTGAAATAATATTTTTCGTCGGTCTAAACTCAGTGACAGCGTGGTAAATTAGTAACTTGTTTACATGCTGCACTCGGTTATCTTTTCTCTGTCAAACATTTTTTTTTGAAAACCTTAATTTCTTTCAAGATATGTTAAACACATATTTTGTTATGACAAATTCAACTTTGCGATTAATTTTACAATTCAAGGGTGCTTTTACCATTTCACGGCTAATATATTTAATTATTATATATTTAAATTTTCTTCATTAATACCCATGCATCGCACGAGAAAAAAATAAGTAATTAATATATAAATTAATAGTCTTCGATAAACATTGAATTCAGTTTTTGTTTTAAAATAAATGGAATTTTGAAATTTATGCATACCTCAATGTGTTTATGGTAGTTTACCCAAAATAAAACACGTGGCCATCTGGTAGTCAGTCACCTGGTACGTACTATGTAGGATTGAAGATTGGCTAACCAATGAAAAACAAAAACAAAATGTCTGCTAGTTTCCCAGGTATGTATGTGGTCCCACGAAATATTCATAATGTCAAGATATTAGCTACATATTTAAAGTAATGCTATATAATTTTCTCTTTAGAGCATTTCCAATGGAGAATGCTATAAATCAAAATGGTATATTTATATTAGCTTGTGAATAGTGTTTTGCCTTCTTACTTTTATTATTTCTATTCTAATCATAACATCTATATTATACATGTTTATTATATTATATTATTTATTTAAAGAAAAGTGGTGTGGCCCACTTTGTCTCTCTCCAAAATTGAGATACTTTTTCATTATTATATTATATTCATATTTACCAGCCCATGTAGAGTATCTGCTATTGATAGCAGTTGGGCTTCCAATTATACATTGCATGCAAAATTTTAGCTGGCCCGTTGGAGCTGATTTTTTTGTTCCCATCAGCTATATATCATATATTTTAACTTTTAGCAGTCCAAAAGAGCAAACGTTGGAGATGCCCTTACATATATGCCTATGTTGGGGTTTTATTTTGGGTAAAGTGGTCCACAGTTGAGCTGAAGAACAAAGAAAAGTACAGTTTGAGATATGAAATGTTATTCATAGTGCAAGTTTTACTATCTTGCAGTACAATATAACTTTATTTCATTTTTAGATTGGTCCACCAATTAAAAAGGGTAAATTACAATCACCCACTGAGGTATGGTCAAATTACAAAAAAAACCCCTCTTATTTGGATAATTACAACCACCCCTCAACTATAAATCTTTTTACACGTCCACCCTTGCGGTTTCAAATTTCGTGGAATTTTCGAGATTATATGGATAATTATCACTTTTGTACCCGTTCTATCATATTCGAACTCCACATTTGAAAGCAAGATGATCATAATATGTGTTTTAAGCCTTGTATATATTAGATCGTGGTGCATCAGAAACTGTATTTTTGCAAAAAACGAGTACAAACCATATTTTACGAAATATAGATGATTATGTTGAATTTGACACTTAAGGGTGAAGATGTAAGAAAAAATCACAGCTGAGGAGGTATATGTAATTATCCAAACAAGAGGGGTTTGTTCGTAAATTAACCATACCTCGGGGTAGTTGTAATTTACCCATTAAAAAACAAAAACAAAATATTCTTAGCTAGTTCACAGGTATGTGGTCCACAAAACAAGTCATATTGTCAAGATATTAGATATTTAAGGTAATGCAATAGAGTTTCCTCTTTTTTTTTTTTTGATAAGTCAATAGAGTTTCCTCTTTACATATGCTTATGTTGGTGTTTTCTTTTTCGGCAAATTGATTAAGAGTCCAATCTGAAGAGATAGAAAAAAAGTACTCTATTGAGATTCGATTTTGTATTAACTATACTACCAAAAATATACGTGCTCTTAAGTACATTTATATACAAGAAGAAACTTTAGAACTTTATCTAGTACAAATACCATATAATCTATGTTACTAAGTGTTAAATGCAAATTGCACCGTCTTGCTATCACCACTGACGCATATATTCCATGTACTACAAAATGCGACAAAGTGGCCAATTAATTTACTAGTCAATCCTCATATCTCAAATACCGCTAGTTTATATAGCGTAGTTATATTTTTACCCTTACTTTCATATGATATAAAATAGGCATTTTTTTTACTTTTTTACTCGCCCAATTTTTTAACTTTATTTGCCATGTAGTGTTTGAACTTAAAACAAGAAATGCATGAATTTTGAGAATTAGAACTATGGGAAACATTTTAAATCGAGTATTTTTTGGCAGAAAATAAAAATATAAAATTTTAGAAATTCAAAAATAAATCATTAATAATTTTTCAGAATATAAAAAAATCATAAATTTTGGGTGAAATTTAAAAAAAAAAAATTGTAAATAATTTTCAGAATATACTTGTTTTCAGAAATTTTAAGTGAAATTTTAGGTTGTGGGAAATAATATTAGGGAGGAAACTTGAAAAAAAATGGGAGTAAATTGAGTAAAAGAGAGAAAGAAAGAGACAAGCCTTTTATAAATAAACCATAGGGGTATTTTCGTCCGAAATTGTCCAACATCTAGAGCAATGGTCGAACAACTATGAAAAGGACGGATTCATAACATTGCTTGATAGCAGGGGCCATATTGTCACATTTTGTAGTACATTGGGGTATATGCAATAATGATAATAGTACAGCCTAGGGGTACAATTTGAATTTAAATTAGTGTTCCGATTGCAATAAAGTCAGACTTAATGGTATAGTTAAATCAAGGGCAAATCGAAAAAATACTCATGACAAGGGCACTTAATTAAAAAAAGGATATCCTACTTTTTTGTCTTGCAAATATATCCACTTCATTTAAACTAATTTCCTATGAGGAAAACACTTTCATATATACCAAAATTACCCTTAACGCGTTGAAGCCCTAATTCAACTCATTGGTTCACGATTTAAACCATAATTTAGTACCAATTTTACAAATAAATCAATTTTGACCGCCACCGCCCGTCTCTGGTGTTGACTTTTATTTTTCTGAATTACTTTTCAGGCATGTCAGCCGTCGTGCAATGATTTTTTTTTTGACTTTTTTTTTAACTTTTATTTTTCGAAAAGCTATTTTCGTTAATATTACTGTCTTGTCTTACAATATTACTGTCCCACACAGTAATATTCTTGTCAAAGACAATAATATTATTGTGTAAATATTAGTATTACTATCCTCACATCAATATTACTGTATGAGACAGTTATATTAATTTATTAATTAATTATATCGTCTTGGCCTGCAATATTACTACTGTCTGGGATAGTACCGTATAAATATTAATATTATTGTTTTGGCGGCCCTCAATATTACTATCTCAGTTAGTAATATTACTGTTAACACGGTAATTTGTTTGGGGGGGGGGGGGGGGGGGGGGGGGGCTTAAAAAAAAAGAAGAGAAATTCAACCTTAGAGCCCAACGATCAATACCAGAAATTGATTGAAAAATAAATTCAGAAAAAAAAAATTATGAAAAAAAAATCAAAAAATTGTGAAAATCCCGTTAATGTGATATATTTGTTCAACGTTAGAATTTAACGGTTGAAAGTAATTTAAACTATATCATGAGGGGTATTTTAGGAAAAATACATGTGGTTGGATTTATTTGCAAAACTGTTTTGGTCTGGACATTTGTACATTTAAGATCCTCCTCCTTGAGGTTATATGCAATTCGGTCATTTATTTATAGTAATCTAGACATATGAGATCCATTTATTACAGTTTACTGAATACAGTTGCATTTAGATGTTCTTAGTATTTATTTTTTGGTCGTTTGTTTTTCTTATATTACTTCACACAGTTTGCATTTCTTTTTGTTTAACAGAAAGTTACATACTGTGGTGTATACAAAGGGTATGATCCTGAAATATGTGCTAGATCAAAGAATGTTAGCCCGAGTTTCTGAGAAACGTCAACAAACTGAAAACTGAATTTGCTAGCTATAATGAAAAATAGAAGACTAACCTGAAAAGGAGAAGAGGCCCAGTGGAAGAATAAAAAGGAAATTAGAGACTTGGATTGCATTGTACAACAAGAGAATGAAGTTGCAAAAAGTTCTTTTGGTTCTGTTTGGTTGTTTGGTGGTTTGTTGGAATCACTAACAGAGTTTTATGCATGATTGGATTTTGAAAAGGAGCGTAGGGATTTTGAGAGAAAATTGGAGAAAAGCTTTTGTTCACATTCAATATTCGGCTCTTTATTGAAGAGGGTGGGGATGACTTTTGTGTATCACGTGCAACCCAAGTGTCGTTTTCCGTCCAAACTAACCAGCCGAATCGACAGAGGGACTAAAACAACAGAAAATGGCATGTTTAGGGATGTATAATGTAACTTCATCTTGTTTAGGGACGAAAATCGAATAAGTGGTAAACAATAGGGACGAAAAGTGTAATTATCCCTAGTTTGATACATCATTTAGGTCCTTCAATGGAGTTGCTGCATTTTTGATAAACCAGTGTAAGATCACTTTAATGGAATTTCCCATTAAGGTCACTCGCATCTAGACTCGACAAAACACCATACAACAATTTAATATGGTATTAGCAAAACTAATTGATATGTGGTAATTTGAGAAAATAAATATAATTCTAACAAAAAGATTGAGATATATAAGAATTAATAGAAGATAAAGGAAGAATTGATTATGTAAAAGCTTGATACCCTAATTCCTGGTCACGTAATCCTTTATAAGGCTTACATATATTAGGCCTTGCTTGGTTCGGTAGATTAGCTATTATTAACTAAATAATAGGACTTTGTTTGATGTTTGGTATATCCAATAACTTACTGTGTCAACCAGCAAATATTATACTATCATGGTTTATCTTATCTTCTAGGTATGTTTTTTATTGAATCTTCCAAGGTCCCATTGTAGACGCATAAAATTAATTAATTGGTTAAATTAATTAGCTAATTAAATTGTGTCTAAATTAAATTATATCTTGTCTTGCAAGACAAATCATGAAGATAAATATCAATTAATTATTGGCCAATAAGATTGTTTCTTCTCTTTCAAGTTATAAGAGATAAATATCAATTTAATAAAGGCCAATCAAATCGCGCCACGTTATCAAGAAGACTTTCGGTAGGACTCTTATTCTACCACTATAAATAGGGACCCTGCCTACACAATTCAAAACACAACTTAAGAAGAAGAAAAATCGTTGGAGAAAAGTCTCTCTACAATATTCAAGTTGCTCTTCATCAAATCCAAGGCGTTCTTCATCAAATCGAGGGCGTTCTCCAACAAATATGATCGAAGGAAGAAAGTTCAGCGTTCGACCGAGATTCAAGTCGCAAGACCCTTGGAAGACGTTATTCAAATCCAGATTTGAGAACCTTGGAAGACGTTATTCAAATCCAAATCAAATCCGGAGAAGATCAAGTCAACGACCCAACTCCGAAATTCAATGTCAAACAAATATTGTTCTTGAGAGAAGAATCAGAAGATTAAATTAGAGTTTGTAACCCGCAATATTTTATTATAATTCAATAAATTATATTTGTGCAAGTTTTTCTTGTTTGTCTAAATCGCAGATAAGAATTTGTTGCTACACCCATAACACAATTGAGTTTCATTAAATTATTTAATCTTATCTTGGCAACCAACGAGGCCTTAATATATGAAATAGTATCCCCTATTAACCCCACTAAAGACACGACACACGTCACATGTGACTACAATGCAGTGCAAATTAAATTAAACATGAATGGGAAAAATGCCCATAATTGCAACCGACTAGACCTCCTTTCACGTAAATGATCAATTATAATTGAACCACCCCTTACTCATTGAGAGCAACTTGTTGGGTGTAGATTTTACACTGAATCTATACTTTCTTACAAGAATTTTTGTGGAATTTTATCGATATAATGGGGCTTAATGACTTGGTGTTAAGTGTATATTTTTATACTTTATCGTACCTTTTTATTTGAGCTTTTGGTGTGATTTAACGATAATTGGTGCTTAAAAAGTTGATTTATTGTATTTTAGGTATAAATTGAAGAATTGGAAAAGTTTGGGGTCAAAACTGCAATTTTGGAGAAAATATGGGCCAAAAGTGAAATAATCAAAAATCTGAAGAAATTGGCACGGGACGGCCGTCCCAGATTTACACCTAAACATGGGACGGCTGTGCCAACTGCAGAACTTGGGCAGAAGGTTTCGGCGATTCTCGCGCGGCCGTGTGAGAATTGCACTGATTTTTCGCGCGGCCGTGCCAAAACACGCTGGAGACAATTTTGGACTTTTAATCACACAAGGAAACCTAAAATCATCTACCAAGTTGGGACATCTATTTAAGCCCAAACCAAGCACGGATTAGAGAACTTTTGACACAACCTTGGAGCGAGAGGAGCGAGAGAATGAAGAATCGAAGACAGAGAATTGACAAATCTTCATTACAATTCTTCTTTTATCTATCTTTTCTTAATCTATGTCTTTTTATATTTTTATTATGTTTTTCGTAGAGAACATGAGTAGCTAAGTTTTTAATCTAGGATTTTGTTGGAACCCTATGTGGGGATGGTGAACCCGTTTTCTTGAGATTATGCAATTATGATTTTATGATTATTTCTTATACTTGTTATGATTGTTAGTGCATGAACTTGATCAATTTATGTGCTTTATCTGTGATTATTGAGATTGACTCGACATAGCTATTTTGATAATTAGTCGGTAAGTATAAGAACCTTCGAGTAGTTTTCACCGGATGAGTGTGTCAATTGCACGTGGTGTCGTAGACATACAGATATCACCTTAGGTAGCCATTTACGAGACTTGTTAGTTAATGCTTTATTCATAATTTGTTTGCATAGACATATAGTGAACCGTTTATGAATAATAGACTCATAATACACGCGACAGCGGGTTATGAGTAAATTAGTGTCTCGGGTTAATAATCATGAATCATATATCTCATAATTGAGGGGTTTTGGGTGAGCAATTCTTGCATAGGGGGAAGATAAAATCCTAGGTCCGTTTTTATTGATATTTTCTCGTGTTTATTTGCTTTCATAATTAGTTTAATTATTTCATTGATTTAATTTGACAAACTTGTGTAGGCTGGATAAAAATCATAGCTGTTAGAGTTTAGTACTTAGGATTAGATAATTTGAGTATTCCCTGTGGGATCGACATCCGACTCTCACGAGTCCACTTTTACTACTTGTTTGCGATACGTGCACTTGCGTGTTAGGTATTTAGCCCCAATACTTGGTTATTATATTTTAGGTACAATTTGAAGATTCTGGAGTTCTGAAGGTTAAACTGTAAAAAACGGGTCAAAATTGGGCAAGAACGGAAGAAAACAAGTCAGAGTGTGAACCTGAGACGATTGCTCCATATTTCAAATGTTTATCTCACGGGCGTGTCAAGTGCATAATTTTAGCATAAATGTCTCAAAATCTGAAACGACCGTCGGAGATTTGTAGTGATTCTCAAACGGCCGTGTGAGGACACGCAAAAGAGCAGTATTGGAGTTCTAATTGGACAAGGAAACCCCGATCATCTACCCAATTTGGGTACTTATATTAAAGCAAATACCAAGCACGAATTTTTTTTTTTACACAATCTTAGAGCAAGAAGAGCGAGAGAACGGAGAACTTAAGACGAAGAATTGACAACCCCTTCATCATAATTCCTTCTTTATTTCTCTTTTCTGAATTTATGTATTTTAATATTTTTATAATGTTTTCGCTTAAGAACATGAGTAGCTAAACCGTATAATCTAGGATTTTATGGAACCACTGTGTGGTGATTTTTAACCTATTTTTGTCTAATATTATGCAAGTTTGATTACGTGATTATTTCTTCTATCTGATCTTATTTAGTGCATGAATTTAGGTACTTTATGTTGCTATGTGTTATTGTTAAAATCAAATCAACACGTCGTTTTAAGAATTAGAATAGGGATAGAAGAACCTTCGAGTAGCTTGCACCGGATTAGTGTGTTAATTGCATGTCTTAACGTATACATACATATATCACCTTAGGTAGCCGTTTAAGAGACTTGTTAGTAAATGATTTATTCATAATTGGTTTGGAAATACATATAGTGAGTTTGTTATGAATGATAGACTTATAATACACGTGAAAACGGGTTAGAAGTAATCTAGTGTCTCGAGTTAATAATCAGGAGTCGTAACTTGCTAATAGATGTTTAATTGGGTGACAAATTAATGCATATGGGGAAGATAAAGTCCTAGGTCCATTTTTATTGAGATTTCATCGTGTTTATATACTTTCATAGTTAGTTTAATTATTTAGTTATAAAAATTGACAACCTCGGTCTGCTGGATAAGAATATAGTTGATAGAATTCGGTACTTAAGATAAGGTAATTTGAGTTTTCCCCGTGGGATCGATATCCGACTCTCACGAGTCCACTTTTACTACTTGTTAGCGATACGTGCACTTCCGTGTTAGTATTTTAGCCCGAGTTTTGGCGCCGTTGGCGAGGAATACGGCGAAATATCTACTCATTTTGATATCGAGTTTGAGAAATTTTTCTTACTTCAGCCTGTTTTATTTTAACTATTTTTATTTTTATTTTAATATATATTATATTTTTTAAGGTACTTTTTATACGAAGGAGACTCGACACACACTTAATACCTTCTGATCCAGAAATCGAGCGAACATTTAGGCGAGCCAGAAGAATTTAGCGGTTAACTCAACAAGGTCAAGTAGTAGTGGATGGAGTAAATAATCGTAGGAGGGATGACTAGTGGAATTTCTTGGATGCGGAAGGAAACATAATTAACGAATAGGAGAACCACCAGCTCGTTCAACAACAACCCCGCCGATTTCACCAGCGAGCATTGCACGAGTACACCGTTCCCACACTAAAATTGAAAAGATTCGGAGATAAATAAAAAAATTTCCACAATAAGCCGACGAAGCACTTTTCAAGACCTGGGATCGATTTAAACATTTAATCTTGAGATGCCCAAATCACGGACTTCCAGGGTGGCGCTAGATACAAATATTCTATGTTGGATTGTAGGACAATTCGAGAACTTTTCTTGATTCAGCAACATGAGGAATTTTCATGAGTTAGACATATGACTAAACTTATAAATTATTGGAGCGGATAGCGAGGAATAAGTACATGAAGGCTTGAAACATATTGAACACCATAACCAAGAAGACACGAGGACGGAGTTGTCAAAGGAAGTTGCAATCCCAACAAGCCCATGTATTTCCAAATCCCTGACTAGTGCCCAAAAGAAATGGAGTCTCTAACTTATAAGAATGGTACAAATCGACAGCAGAGGAACCAGTAGTCCATCACGTATAATATGAGATGCAGAGATTACCCCAACTTTGAATGAGGAGGAAATCAACAAAGTAAAGGACAAGCACCACCACAAGGACAACATTAAGTACGATCACAGCGAGCCCCACTATTCCAAAATCCACCTCAAGCCACACCCAAAGGTGGAGACCTCGCCGCCATTTTACCACAATTCATGACATCAACTCAAGCATCCATTCGAAACGTGAAAACATAAATGGGCCAATCAGGAACTCAACTCAGGACCAGATCGTCGGGAACATTGGCTTCAAATACGGAAGATCCTCGAAAGAGCAAAAACGAGCAGTGCAATTCCGTCAGTTTAGGAAAGGTAGACAATTGGAGGACGTGTCAAGAAAGGGGGAAGCAAGCAGGGGAAAAGGAAAATGGGTCGTTGCACCAAAGCTGACCGTAGATATATCATATACTCAACTACTGGTCAAGGCCAAGATTGAGTCCTATTACAAACGATTTCTTGAGAAGTTAAATGAATTTCATATTTATATTCCTTTCACTCAAGCTCTTGAGCTAATGCCACGTTAGGTAAACTTTTAGAAAGATATGGTGTCTAAAAGCAAACAATTAGTGAGCATAAAACGATAGTTTTAACTGAACAATGCAACGGGATCGTCACTGGAAGATGTCGGTAACTTTACAATCCCAGTCGCAATAGGAGGTAAGTTCTTTTCAAAGTCTCTCATAGACTTAGTTAGGGATAGCATTAACCTTATGCCATTTTCTATTTTTCAAAATTTGGGACTACGCGATATAAAATTGGTGTCTATGACTTTACAGTTAAAGAATAGATCTCTGATTTTCTCAAAAGACATTGTAGAGGATGTGTTAGTCAAAGTATATAAATTCATATTTCCAGCAGATTTTATAGTCCTAGTTATGGAAGAAGATAAATAAATTCCCTTAATCTTAGAGAGACATCTTTTGAGAATGAGTCGGACTATAGTTGATGTTTTTTTAATGGGGTATTATCTATGTCTTTGGGGATGAAACAATCAAATTTGATGTTTTTCGAACAATGAAACACCCACAAGAGGTTGATGAATGCTTTGCTTTTGATGTTTTGGATTACGTGAGTAATGATTACATTAACCCTTTAATTTTGGATCCTTTGGAAGCATATTTGGTTGCTGGAACAGAAATTGAGGATGAAGCAGTGGTTGAAGAATAATATTGCCAAGACTCGGCGAAGCCATTGCTAAAATCCAGTTTTGAATGTTTGGACACTCACCGCATCCTGTGCAAGGAGAGATGGACAACTCAAATCAACGAGATCAATGAATTACGGTCGAATGTTTACGAGAAAAATTAGATCTACAAAGAAAAGATCAAGCGGCGGCATGCCAATAAGATTTTGCATCGTAGAGGGCTTCTTATGGTGCCATTCCGATAGATGATTGGAAGATATTGTTGTAGGCGAATTCAATAAGTGGAAGTCGTGATTCCCAGTTTTTTCTGAAATCGAGAATACAGGCGCGTAGTAGATCTTCTAGGGTTTTGATGGTTCGCTCGGATTGACCGTCGGTTAGCGGGTGAAAAGCGGTACTAAAATTTAGGCGAGTTTCGAGGGTTCCATGTAAGATTTTCCAGAATTTAGATGTGAATCGAGGGTCTCGGTCGGAGATGATAATGACTGGAATACCGTGGAGTCGGACAATTTCTCGGACGTACAGCTCTGCTAGTTTCTCTAGGCTAAAGGTCATTCGGACTGGAAGAAAATGAGCGGACTTGGTTAACCGGTCGATGATTACCCAAATGGCATCGGATCCTCTTTGGGTCTTTGGAAACCCTTGAACGAAATCCATTGTGATAGCTTTCAATTTCCATTCTAGAATTCGATTGGACTGCAGTAGACCTCCGGGTCTTTGGTGCTCTGCTTTGACTTGCTGGCATACTAGACATTCGGCGACGAATTGGGAAATTTCTCTTTTCATTCCAGGCCACCAGTAGAGTTTCTTCAAATCTTGGTACATCTTATTTGCTCATGGATGGCAAGTGTACATGGTCTGATGGGCTTCGGTTAGGATTAGTCGGCGAATCTTGGAGTCGTTAGGTACATAGATGCGACCTTGGAATCGGACAATTCCTTCCTCGGAGATTCGGAAATTTGGATTGTATTCGAGGTTGTCGCGAACATTGAGGATTTGGGGATCGGCTTGTTGAGTGGCCTTGATTGCATCTGTCAAATTTGGCTAAAAAACGAGGGCGTTGATTGATTTGCGGCTGAGAGCGTATGCCACCACATTTGCTTTACCAAAGTGATAGAGTATTTCGCAGTCGTAGTCCTTGACTAGTTCGAGCCATCTTCTTTGCGTCATATTTAATTCCTTCTGGGTGAAGAAGTATTTAAGACTCTTGTGATCGGTGTAGATGGTGCACTTCTTGCCGTAAAGGTAGTGCCGCCAGATTTTGAGTGCGAAGACGACGGCGGCTAGTTTGAGATCATGGATCGGGTAGTTCCGTTTGTACTCCTTGAGTAGTCGAGAGGCGTAGGCTATAAATTTTCCGTTCTGCATGAGTACATCTCCTAACCCTAGCTTCGAGGCGTCGCTGTAGACTATGAATTCTCCAGTTCTTTCCGGTAGTGCATGAATTGGGGCAGGGTGAATCGTTTCTTGAGTTCGGTGAAGCTAGCGTCGTATTCTGGGGTCCATTGGTATTTGACGTCCTTTTGGGTGAGTCGAGTGAGTGGCGAGGCGAGTTTCGAGAAATCTTGTACGAATTTGACGTAGTAACCGGCTAGACCGAGGAAACTCCTTATCTCCTTTGCATTCTTTGGAATTGACCAGTTAGAAACTGCTTCTATCTTGCTGGGATCGACGGAGATTCCACTTGCAGAGACATTGTGGCCAAGAAAAGAGACACTTGATTGCCAAAACTCACATTTGCTGAATTTGGCGTACAACTGATGGGATCGAAGGGTTTGGAGAACGGTGCGGAGATGAGAGGAATGTTCTTCTTTGTTCTTGGAGTAAATGAGAATATCATCAATGAAGACGATCACGAATTGGTCTAGATACGGATGAAAGACTCGGTTCATTAGATCCATAAATGCGGCGGGGGCATTAGTTAGACCAAAAGGCATGACGATGAATTCGTAGTGGCCATATCTCGTCCGGAAGGCGGTTTTCGGAATGTCGGACTCTTTGATTTTGAGTTGGTGATATCCGGATCGAAGATGAATCTTGGAAAAGATGGAAGAACCTTGAAGTTGGTCGAACAAATCATCAATTCGGGGAAGAGGGTACTTATTCTTGATAGTGATTTTATTGAGCTCTCGGTAATCGATACTGTTAGAGTAGGTGACCAACAAGCCAACTTGTGGCTGTGGTCTTTCATATTTATTATTGTAATAAACAAACCTTTATTCGTATTAATGATAAAACACATTGGCATTCTATATCTTTGTCCCTTTGTCACAAGCATAGATATAGTCCTTACAGTTATTACAAGTACTAGTAATTGATCGTTAGGATCGTGAGATATTTACTTAAGTATTATAACTGTTAAACGTGTTCCTAGTCGAAGGGTTACGCCACTAATGAGGATATCGGCCTTTCCCATTAAGACTAGCACTTAGTGTATGTGTACTGCATCTCATCAGTAAACGGTATTGTGATATCGGCATACATAAGTGGGTGCTCGTAAGTTGACGAGTTCACTGAACTCCCTCACCCTAGAAATCTCTAAGTGGTTCCCAATAATCGAGTAGAGATATCTATGGTATAGTTGTACACCATTAGTCCTTATGACCTAGACATCACCGTGACTTCACTAGAGGACCAGCTGTATCGTGACCTGTCCCTGAGTTCCACCGAGGACCATCCCAAGGGCCAGTGTTCGTGCAGTCCGAAATCTAGTGGGAGGTCTGTGCATTGTAGTCGGGGATTCGATCGCTAGAATAGTCTTGGATGTCCTGTGTGTTCTGAAAGTTTGTAATCATTCTAAGTCTCTGGCCAGAGCTGACTAAGTGATGATTAGAGAATTCGATTCTCTAAGTCATGCACGTGACGATTACAACACTTAGAACGATCGCACCGTCGTCGAACATATAAAGAGGTCTCGATGAACCAATGCCTCTAGTTCGATCGGGACATATGAATCGAAGGGACCGTACTGTACGTTAACTATATCTGAAGGTTCTTGCAGGCACTTCATTTGTATCTAGGGAATCATGACGCGTAGTTGCTAGACGCCAATCTTGATTCGTTGGGTGATTAAGGTGAAACGAGCTTCATCTTAATCGTAACTCGAAGGGGACGAGTTTTGACCACAAAGGGTTGTGGGCCCACGGCTAGCTTACACCTGAACCATCGAGGGTCACACTGCTCGTGCACATGAGATCTTTGAATAAACGGTCAGAGATAAAATAGTTTATCTTTGCATGATTGGAAGTCAATATGATTGAATCCAACATTCGTAATTTGGAATTACGAATGAGAATAAGAAAAGGAAAAGAATAGGCGAACATGTTAGTGAACTTTCTAAATCGAGAAGTTTCCAAATTTAGAAAGTCCACTGAACTAGGGTTTCCACTTTTGGAAAGTTGGAAAACAAGAGATGGCACTCGTAATGACGAGGGAGTTATAATGATTCCGAAAATGTAATCGTTGCAATTTTTCGGTCATTGAATTGAGAGATACGAGCAAGTAAAGGAACTAACGAGCTTAAGCTGTTGGGCCCAGTCCAACTTAAGCCCGCTAGGGTTTTATGCAAGGGACTATAAATACATGATTTATAGCCCTAGCATCAAAACAACAAAACCCTAACCCTAAGCGGCCGACCCTCTCTCTCTCGCCCTCTCTTCCGCGCGGCCACCACCGCCGCTCCGTCGCCGGAAACGGCTGTTCCCCGGCCGGTTCTTATTCGGTATTCTTTCTCCTTTATTTTCTTTCCGTTTTATTCTAACTACTTCGTGTCTAGTGCCACGATTTAGTAGATCGAAGTATACGAGGTGAAATCCGAGAGGAGGAAGACCGTAGATTGAAGAATCGAGGAGCAACGCACGAGCCGAAGCCGCACGCTGCCCCACTCGCCGCCCCGGAAGACCGCGCGTGTCTTACACGCGCCGCCGTGAGCTACCACACCGCCGCTGCTGCTGCTCCATTGCTGCCCCGATTCTACGGATCGGTTTCCGTAGTAATCACGACGTATTGTTCGCTCCTACCTCACGCGTCAAGAGGTAAATACACGAAACCCTAGTTTCGTTTTAGGGTTTAATTTAAACTATGATTTCATGCTTATGTTTGTATGATTTTATGTGATTATGTGTAATCGATTAAATCGTTGCAAGCATGTTATTTGGTTTAAATGCGAGCATGTTAATTGATTTAAATTCGGTTAAATTTATTAGCATGTATGTTGTTTTTTAATTTCGCTGGAAGCGCAAAGGTACGCAATTAATTGATTTAATTTGTCGGGCATGTGCTTATGTGCTTTAAAGTCGTTTAAATCACACAAAATTTTTGTTTTCCGCTGCGTACACGTGCCCGAAACCCAACAGTGGTATCAGAGCTCGTTGCGCAATTAATTGCGTTCGTTTTAATATGCATGTTCGATTTATTAAAGTAGCGATTGTCGTATTATGTAATTGGGAGTTTTCGTAAGTTTAAAATATTTTTGAAATATTGTTTAGAATTTTTCCAGCTTTAAAATTGTTTAAAATTGGAAAATCGGATCTGAAATTGTTTTGAAAATGTCGGTTTTTAAATTGTTCGGATCGAACCGGCCGAACCGGCCGGTTCGATGGTTGTGTGCGGTTTAGTTGACCGAATCCACGTGGATTCGGGTCGGTCAGACCGGTTCCCGGTCCGACTGACCCGGCCCACTGATTTGGGTCAATTGGACCGGACAGAACCGGCCCGATTCGGTCCGAACCGGTCAGACCGGTTGGGCCGAACCGGTCCACTGAAAAAAAAAAAAAAAAAAAAAAAAAAAAAAAAAAATTATTTCAGATTTCTAAAATTAAACTTAAAACAAATTGATTTTAATTTTTGGAAAATTATTTTCAATTAATCCCAATTAGATAATTGGATCGACAATCATCTATTTTAGTAAATAGGTGTTAGATTAATTAATTAATTTAAATTGTTAAATTGATTTCAATTAATAGAACACACGTATAATATTGATTATACTTCAACTTAATTAGTAGTACCTCAACATTATTTGAATGATTTATGCTAGTTGAGGTTCTATAATTATTTTGAATAACCCGATAATTAATTAATGTAATTAATTATGAAATTAGGTCGTATGTTCCTCTTAGGACAATATGCGCTTCCATATACCTTTAGAGAACATAGATGTAGGAATCACATAGACCAATCCAAAACCTTCTGATGAGATAAAACATTTTAATTAAAATCCCTCATTCTTTTAATTAAGAATCATTTCAAGCTATAAAGAAAAAACCAATCTGTTGAGTTATTTCTTTCCTTCTGCCAACGGTTGGATTATGTGTAGCCCTTTACTATAGTGCAGTAAGCCGTGTTAGCGGGGAGTGCTATGGTAGAGTAAGCTGTAATTCAATTGACATAATGATGAAGGTAGCCGTAGAAAAGGGTTATGTTGAATTAACGTGGTCGGCTAGATTAACTAGGGACTGCATTAGTTTGGCATAATCAAGTTCTATGAGCATCTTTGATTGGTAGGTTAGACTTGACACACGACGATTTTGATATTCGCGAGATTAACTTAGGTCATTATCAAGTGTGAGGAAAATTAATTTAGGGTCATATTGTGGATATGATTGATTGTGATCTACCTTTGGGCAAATATAATCGGGCTAGATTAACTACGGGTTATATTTGTCTATTGGACCTAAAGCCCATTAAGAAAAATCAGTTTTCTCGTTTGTCTACTAGAGGGAAGTGGAACTCGATAAAATTAGTGGGAGAACAATTAAATAACACAAGTCCAAACATTTAATTGTAACAATCATTTAACGCGAATCTCTAATAATCCTCTGCTCTATATGTCTCAGATAATCATGTCTAAGAATCCCATAATGTCAATCCTCGACAATAAACTCCATGGCCCTAATTACCTAGATTGGTTGCGTAGTCTTAAGCTTGTGCTAACTGTTGAGGGGCGTCTCTACGTTTTGAACGAGAGGCTTCCCGCCACTTTACCTGCCACAGCGACTGATGCTGAAAAGGAAACTTATGAAGTTTGGAAGAAAGATGACACTCATGCTAGGTGCTATATGATAGCCGCCATGGAGCCCGCGCTTGCGAGGAAATATGAGTCTCACTTGCATGCTTTCGATATAAAGGCTCATCTCGATAGCATGTATAGTGAGAATATTAGGGCATCGAGGTACGCTGCTACAAAGGAGTTGATCACGGCGAGACTGCGCGAAGGGACTTCGGTCCACGAGCACTGTCTCAAAATGATCACTCTCCTTGAAAAGCTAGTGAATCTCGATGTCACCCTCCCGGCCGAGCTCTCGTTGGATTTGATCCTGTTGTCTCTTCCTAGTTCCTATGAATCGTTCATAGTGAACTTCAACATGAACAAACTAGATCCTCCCTTGGATGAGTTAATGAACATGTTGGTCAGCTTCGAGTCCACCATTAAGAAAGAGAAGTCTGTTCTCATTGCTGCTACTTCTGGAAAGAAGAGTTCTTTCCAAAAGAAGAGAAAGGAAAGAGTTCTTTTCCCTAACAGCAAGTTCGAAGTGGGTGAAGGTAGTGGGGGCCCCAAAGCAAAGGTTAGCAAGCAAGTTGATGATGCTTGCCATCACTGTGGAAAGAAAGGACATTGGCGCCGCAACTGCAAGGCTTACCTGAAGCAGAAAGGTTCTGAAAAGGGTACGTATTTCATTGACGTAAATTTGTCTGTCAACTCTTCTTCTTGGGTATTGGATACGGGCTGTGGCTCACATTTGTGCAATGATTTGCAGCTAATGACAAGAAGTCGAAGACTTAGAGCGGGTGAGACCTACCTAAGGATGGGGAATGGAGCAAGAGTTGCTGCTGAAGCCATTGGCACTATTTACTTAAATGTTTTGGATTCTAGTTTTCCTATTGTTTTGAACAATTGTTTATTTGTTCCGTCGCTCATTAGAAACCTTATTTCTATTCCTGTATTAGACATTGAAGGTTTTACTTTTGTTTTTGGAAATTCGATTTGCATTATACAAAAGAATGAGAATTTAATTTGCAAAGGACGACTATTAAACAACTTGTATGAACTAAATCCAAGTGAAATACCTATTAATGTTATATCAGCAAAACGTAAAGAGATAGATCAAAACCCCGCACAACTTTGGCACGCTAGATTAGGTCATGTCTCTTTAAGAAGGATGAACGATTTTGTTAGTGAAGGATTGTTCTCTTTGGAGGACGTGAAATCACTACAAACTTGTGAATCTTGCCTTAAAGGGAAAATGACCAAGTCACCCTACAAAGGGGTAATGGAACGAGCCGAGGGTCTTTTGGATTTGATCCATACAGACGTATGTGGTCCACTAAGTGTTAGTGCGAAGGGTGGATATAACTACTTCGCCACCTTTACCGATGATTATTCTAGGTATGGGTATGTGTACTTGATGAAGTACAAGTCTGAAACATTTGAAAGGTTCAAAGATTTTAGACATGAAGTAGAAAAGCAACTCGGACGAAGTATTAAGAAACTGCGATCCGATCGTGGTGGAGAATACTTGAGCATCGAGTTCATTGACTATCTAAAAGAAAATGGGATACAGTCCCAATGGACTCCACCGGGAACTCCTCAACTTAATGGAGTATCCGAACGTCGAAATCGAACTTTATTAGATATGATTCGATCAATGATGGGGTTCACAAACTTACCGGCATACTTGTGGGGTCATGCACTCCGTACTGCCGCGTATTTGCTGAATAGAGTTAACACTAAAGCAGTTAAATCCACACCTTATGAACTTTGGCATTCCCGAAAACCCAACTACAAACATATTAGGATATGGGGTTGTCCCGCTTATGTGAAGCGGTTAGTGGGAGATAAGTTGGATAGTAAATCCGACTTGTGCTATTTTGTGGGGTATCCCGAAGACTCGATGGGATACGAGTTTTATTATGTCAAAGAAGCAAAGACGTTTGTTTCGAGAAATGCCACCTTTTTGGAAAGGGAGTTTCTATCCGATAGAAAGGGCAGCATGATAGAACTTGAAGTAGTTCAAGAACCACAAAATGAAGTTCAAACGCAAGAACAAGTAATCGAACCAATACAACAATCCACTAATATACCTCCTGAACCTACGGTGCGTAGATCCGAAAGAGTTCGGAAAATGCCGGATAGGTTATTCCTCCTCGAAAATGATGAAGATCATGTTGATCTTGGACGAGATCCAAGAACATATAATGAGGCCGTATCGGATGCGGACATGGGACATTGGCTAACTGCCATGAAATCCGAAATGGACTCCATGTACTCCAACAAGGTATGGACCTTGGTAGATCCACCTAAGGGAATTGTTCCTATAGGCTGCAAGTGGATCTATAAGAAGAAAATTGGAGTTGATGGAAAGGTATCGACCTATAAAGCTAGATTGGTAGCAAAAGGATACACTCAAAGGCAAGGTGTTGACTATGAGGAAACCTTTTCGCCAGTCGCGATGCTGAAGTCCATTAGGATTTTGCTGGCCATAGCTGCGTGGTACGACTACGAGATATGGCAAATGGATGTGAAGACCGCCTTCCTTAATGGAGACATTGAGGAAGAAATTTACATGGCGCAGCCGGAAGGCTTCATATCTTCTGGAAGTGAGCAAAAGGTTTGCAAGCTCCAGCGATCCATTTATGGATTGAAACAAGCATCCCGTAGTTGGAACATTAGGTTCGACTCAACTATCAAAGAGTTTGATTTTGAGAAGAATCCGGAGGAACCTTGTGTATACAAGAAGGTTAGTGGGAGGGCAGTAATATTTCTAGTGCTTTACGTTGATGACATTCTACTCATTGGGAATGACGTAGGAATGTTACAGCAAACGAAAGCATGGTTGTCCACACGTTTCTCAATGAAGGATTTGGGAGAAGCATCTTATGTATTAGGAATACGCATCTATAGAGATAGAGCAAGAAAGATGCTTGGCTTATCCCAAAGCCTGTACATAGACACCGTTATGAAACGGTTTAGCATGGAAGAATCCAAGAAGGGATTCTTGCCAATGTCCCATGGGGTTCGTCTCTCGAAATCTATGTGTCCACAAACACCTAGTGAAATCGAGGAGATGAAAAGGACGCCTTATGCTTCTGCTATAGGAAGCATAATGTATGGCATGCTATGTACGAGACCCGATATTGCGTATGCTGTGAGTGTCACAAGCAGATATCAGTCTAACCCCGGCCCGACTCACTGGAAAGCCGTGAAAGATATCCTCAAGTACTTGCGAAGAACTAAGGATATATTTTTGGTCTATGGGGGTGCCGAGTTGAAATTAGAGGGTTTCACTGACTCTAGTTTTCAATCGGATGTGGACGACTCGAAGTCGAATTCTGGATTTATATTCACGCTTAATGGTGGTGCCGTGTGTTGGAAGAGTTCCAAGCAAAGCACGACGGCCGATTCCACTACCGAAGCGGAATACATTGCAGCGTCCGAAGCTGCAAAAGAAGGGACTTGGATAAGGAAATTCATCCAAGAGTTGGGTGTCATTCCTGATGCTAGTGATCCAGTACCGTTGTACTGTGATAACACCGGAGCCGTGGCGCAAGCTAAGGAGCCGCGATCTCATCAGAAGTCGAAGCATATTCTGAGGAAGTATCACGTGATCCGAGAGATCATTGATAGAGGTGAAGTTAAGGTAGAACGAGTCACCTCGGAAGAGAACGTTGCAGACCCCTTCACGAAGCCTTTACCAAGATCGGTCCATGAGAAACATCGAGAGTCGATGGGATTGCGGTTTATGGGTAGTTGGCTTTAGGTCAAGTGGGAGATTGTTAGAGTAGGTGACCAACAAGCCAACTTGTGGCTGTGGTCTTTCATATTTATTATTGTAATAAACAAACCTTTATTCGTATTAATGATAAAACACATTGGCATTCTATATCTTTGTCCCTTTGTCACAAGCATAGATATAGTCCTTACAGTTATTACAAGTACTAGTAATTGATCGTTAGGATCGTGAGATATTTACTTAAGTATTATAACTGTTAAACGTGTTCCTAGTCGAAGGGTTACGCCACTAATGAGGATATCGGCCTTTCCCATTAAGACTAGCACTTAGTGTATGTGTACTGCATCTCATCAGTAAACGGTATTGTGATATCGGCATACATAAGTGGGTGCTCGTAAGTTGACGAGTTCACTGAACTCCCTCACCCTAGAAATCTCTAAGTGGTTCCCAATAATCGAGTAGAGATATCTATGGTATAGTTGTACACCATTAGTCCTTATGACCTAGACATCACCGTGACTTCACTAGAGGACCAGCTGTATCGTGACCTGTCCCTGAGTTCCACCGAGGACCATCCCAAGGGCCAGTGTTCGTGCAGTCCGAAATCTAGTGGGAGGTCTGTGCATTGTAGTCGGGGATTCGATCGCTAGAATAGTCTTGGATGTCCTGTGTGTTCTGAAAGTTTGTAATCATTCTAAGTCTCTGGCCAGAGCTGACTAAGTGATGATTAGAGAATTCGATTCTCTAAGTCATGCACGTGACGATTACAACACTTAGAACGATCGCACCGTCGTCGAACATATAAAGAGGTCTCGATGAACCAATGCCTCTAGTTCGATCGGGACATATGAATCGAAGGGACCGTACTGTACGTTAACTATATCTGAAGGTTCTTGCAGGCACTTCATTTGTATCTAGGGAATCATGACGCGTAGTTGCTAGACGCCAATCTTGATTCGTTGGGTGATTAAGGTGAAACGAGCTTCATCTTAATCGTAACTCGAAGGGGACGAGTTTTGACCACAAAGGGTTGTGGGCCCACGGCTAGCTTACACCTGAACCATCGAGGGTCACACTGCTCGTGCACATGAGATCTTTGAATAAACGGTCAGAGATAAAATAGTTTATCTTTGCATGACTGGAAGTCAATATGATTGAATCCAACATTCGTAATTTGGAATTACGAATGAGAATAAGAAAAGGAAAAGAATAGGCGAACATGTTAGTGAACTTTCTAAATCGAGAAGTTTCCAAATTTAGAAAGTCCACTGAACTAGGGTTTCCACTTTTGGAAAGTTGGAAAACAAGAGATGGCACTCGTAATGACGAGGGAGTTATAATGATTCCGAAAATGTAATCGTTGCAATTTTTCGGTCATTGAATTGAGAGATACGAGCAAGTAAAGGAACTAACGAGCTTAAGCTGTTGGGCCCAGTCCAACTTAAGCCCGCTAGGGTTTTATGCAAGGGACTATAAATACATGATTTATAGCCCTAGCATCAAAACAACAAAACCCTAACCCTAAGCGGCCGACCCTCTCTCTCTCGCCCTCTCTTCCGCGCGGCCACCACCGCCGCTCCGTCGCCGGAAACGGCTGTTCCCCGGCCGGTTCTTATTCGGTATTCTTTCTCCTTTATTTTCTTTCCGTTTTATTCTAACTACTTCGTGTCTAGTGCCACGATTTAGTAGATCGAAGTATACGAGGTGAAATCCGAGAGGAGGAAGACCGTAGATTGAAGAATCGAGGAGCAACGCACGAGCCGAAGCCGCACGCTGCCCCACTCGCCGCCCCGGAAGACCGCGCGTGTCTTACACGCGCCGCCGTGAGCTGCCACACCGCCGCTGCTGCTGCTCCATTGCTGCCCCGATTCTACGGATTGGTTTCCGTAGTAATCACGACGTATTGTTCGCTCCTACCTCACGCGTCAAGAGGTAAATACACGAAACCCTAGTTTCGTTTTAGGGTTTAATTTAAACTATGATTTCATGCTTATGTTTGTATGATTTTATGTGATTATGTGTAATCGATTAAATCGTTGCAAGCATGTTATTTGGTTTAAATGCGAGCATGTTAATTGATTTAAATTCGGTTAAATTTATTAGCATGTATGTTGTTTTTTAATTTCGCTGGAAGCGCAAAGGTACGCAATTAATTGATTTAATTTGTCGGGCATGTGCTTATGTGCTTTAAAGTCGTTTAAATCACACAAAATTTTTGTTTTCCGCTGCGTACACGTGCCCGAAACCCAACAGTGGTATCAGAGCTCGTTGCGCAATTAATTGCGTTCGTTTTAATATGCATGTTCGATTTATTAAAGTAGCGATTGTCGTATTATGTAATTGGGAGTTTTCGTAAGTTTAAAATATTTTTGAAATATTGTTTAGAATTTTTCCAGCTTTAAAATTGTTTAAAATTGGAAAATCGGATCTGAAATTGTTTTGAAAATGTCGGTTTTTAAATTGTTCGGATCGAACCGGCCGAACCGGCCGGTTCGATGGTTGTGTGCGGTTTAGTTGACCGAATCCACGTGGATTCGGGTCGGTCAGACCGGTTCCCGGTCCGACTGACCCGGCCCACTGATTTGGGTCAATTGGACCGGACAGAACCGGCCCGATTCGGTCCGAACCGGTCAGACCGGTTGGGCCGAACCGGTCCATTGAAAAAAAAAAAAATAAAAAAAAAAAAAAAAAAAAATTATTTCAGATTTCTAAAATTAAACTTAAAACAAATTGATTTTAATTTTTGGAAAATTATTTTCAATTAATCCCAATTAGATAATTGGATCGACAATCATCTATTTTAGTAAATAGGTGTTAGATTAATTAATTAATTTAAATTGTTAAATTGATTTCAATTAATAGAACACACGTATAATATTGATTATACTTCAACTTAATTAGTAGTACCTCAACATTATTTGAATGATTTATGCTAGTTGAGGTTCTATAATTATTTTGAATAACCCGATAATTAATTAATGTAATTAATTATGAAATTAGGTCGTATGTTCCTCTTAGGACAATATGCGCTTCCATATACCTTTAGAGAACATAGATGTAGGAATCACATAGACCAATCCAAAACCTTCTGATGAGATAAAACATTTTAATTAAAATCCCTCATTCTTTTAATTAAGAATCATTTCAAGCTATAAAGAAAAAACCAATCTGTTGAGTTATTTCTTTCCTTCTGCCAACGGTTGGATTATGTGTAGCCCTTTACTATAGTGCAGTAAGCCGTGTTAGCGGGGAGTGCTATGGTAGAGTAAGCTGTAATTCAATTGACATAATGATGAAGGTAGCCGTAGAAAAGGGTTATGTTGAATTAACGTGGTCGGCTAGATTAACTAGGGACTGCATTAGTTTGGCATAATCAAGTTCTATGAGCATCTTTGATTGGTAGGTTAGACTTGACACACGACGATTTTGATATTCGCGAGATTAACTTAGGTCATTATCAAGTGTGAGGAAAATTAATTTAGGGTCATATTGTGGATATGATTGATTGTGATCTACCTTTGGGCAAATATAATCGGGCTAGATTAACTACGGGTTATATTTGTCTATTGGACCTAAAGCCCATTAAGAAAAATCAGTTTTCTCGTTTGTCTACTAGAGGGAAGTGGAACTCGATAAAATTAGTGGGAGAACAATTAAATAACACAAGTCCAAACATTTAATTGTAACAATCATTTAACGCGAATCTCTAATAATCCTCTTCTCTATATGTCTCAGATAATCATGTCTAAGAATCCCATAATGTCAATCCTCGACAATAAACTCAATGGCCCTAATTACCTAGATTGGTTGCGTAGTCTTAAGCTTGTGCTAACTGTTGAGGGGCGTCTCTACGTTTTGAACGAGAGGCTTCCCGCCACTTTACCTGCCACAGCGACTGATGCTGAAAAGGAAACTTATGAAGTTTGGAAGAAAGATGACACTCATGCTAGGTGCTATATGATAGCCGCCATGGAGCCCGCGCTTGCGAGGAAATATGAGTCTCACTTGCATGCTTTCGATATAAAGGCTCATCTCGATAGCATGTATAGTGAGAATATTAGGGCATCGAGGTACGCTGCTACAAAGGAGTTGATCACGGCGAGACTGCGCGAAGGGACTTCGGTCCACGAGCACTGTCTCAAAATGATCAATCTCCTTGAAAAGCTAGTGAATCTCGATGTCACCCTCCCGGCCGAGCTCTCGTTGGATTTGATCCTGTTGTCTCTTCCTAGTTCCTATGAATCGTTCATAGTGAACTTCAACATGAACAAACTAGATCCTCCCTTGGATGAGTTAATGAACATGTTGGTCAGCTTCGAGTCCACCATTAAGAAAGAGAAGTCTGTTCTCATTGCTGCTACTTCTGGAAAGAAGAGTTCTTTCCAAAAGAAGAGAAAGGAAAGAGTTCTTTTCCCTAACAGCAAGTTCGAAGTGGGTGAAGGTAGTGGGGGCCCCAAAGCAAAGGTTAGCAAGCAAGTTGATGATGCTTGCCATCACTGTGGAAAGAAAGGACATTGGCGCCGCAACTGCAAGGCTTACCTGAAGCAGAAAGGTTCTGAAAAGGGTACGTATTTCATTGACGTAAATTTGTCTGTCAACTCTTCTTCTTGGGTATTGGATACGGGCTGTGGCTCACATTTGTGCAATGATTTGCAGCTAATGACAAGAAGTCGAAGACTTAGAGCGGGTGAGACCTACCTAAGGATGGGGAATGGAGCAAGAGTTGCTGCTGAAGCCATTGGCACTATTTACTTAAATGTTTTGGATTCTAGTTTTCCTATTGTTTTGAACAATTGTTTATTTGTTCCGTCGCTCATTAGAAACCTTATTTCTATTCCTGTATTAGACATTGAAGGTTTTACTTTTGTTTTTGGAAATTCGATTTGCATTATACAAAAGAATGAGAATTTAATTTGCAAAGGACGACTATTAAACAACTTGTATGAACTAAATCCAAGTGAAATACCTATTAATGTTATATCAGCAAAACGTAAAGAGATAGATCAAAACCCCGCACAACTTTGGCACGCTAGATTAGGTCATGTCTCTTTAAGAAGGATGAACGATTTTGTTAGTGAAGGATTGTTCTCTTTGGAGGACGTGAAATCACTACAAACTTGTGAATCTTGCCTTAAAGGGAAAATGACCAAGTCACCCTACAAAGGGGTAATGGAACGAGCCGAGGGTCTTTTGGATTTGATCCATACAGACGTATGTGGTCCACTAAGTGTTAGTGCGAAGGGTGGATATAACTACTTCGCCACCTTTACCGATGATTATTCTAGGTATGGGTATGTGTACTTGATGAAGTACAAGTCTGAAACATTTGAAAGGTTCAAAGATTTTAGACATGAAGTAGAAAAGCAACTCGGACGAAGTATTAAGAAACTGCGATCCGATCGTGGTGGAGAATACTTGAGCATCGAGTTCATTGACTATCTAAAAGAAAATGGGATACAGTCCCAATGGACTCCACCGGGAACTCCTCAACTTAATGGAGTATCCGAACGTCGAAATCGAACTTTATTAGATATGATTCGATCAATGATGGGGTTCACAAACTTACCGGCATACTTGTGGGGTCATGCACTCCGTACTGCCGCGTATTTGCTGAATAGAGTTAACACTAAAGCAGTTAAATCCACACCTTATGAACTTTGGCATTCCCGAAAACCCAACTACAAACATATTAGGATATGGGGTTGTCCCGCTTATGTGAAGCGGTTAGTGGGAGATAAGTTGGATAGTAAATCCGACTTGTGCTATTTTGTGGGGTATCCCGAAGACTCGATGGGATACGAGTTTTATTATGTCAAAGAAGCAAAGACGTTTGTTTCGAGAAATGCCACCTTTTTGGAAAGGGAGTTTCTATCCGATAGAAAGGGCAGCATGATAGAACTTGAAGTAGTTCAAGAACCACAAAATGAAGTTCAAACGCAAGAACAAGTAATCGAACCAATACAACAATCCACTAATATACCTCCTGAACCTACGGTGCGTAGATCCGAAAGAGTTCGGAAAATGCCGGATAGGTTATTCCTCCTCGAAAATGATGAAGATCATGTTGATCTTGGACGAGATCCAAGAACATATAATGAGGCCGTATCGGATGCGGACATGGGACATTGGCTAACTGCCATGAAATCCGAAATGGACTCCATGTACTCCAACAAGGTATGGACCTTGGTAGATCCACCTAAGGGAATTGTTCCTATAGGCTGCAAGTGGATCTATAAGAAGAAAATTGGAGTTGATGGAAAGGTATCGACCTATAAAGCTAGATTGGTAGCAAAAGGATACACTCAAAGGCAAGGTGTTGACTATGAGGAAACCTTTTCGCCAGTCGCGATGCTGAAGTCCATTAGGATTTTGCTGGCCATAGCTGCGTGGTACGACTACGAGATATGGCAAATGGATGTGAAGACCGCCTTCCTTAATGGAGACATTGAGGAAGAAATTTACATGCGCAGCCGGAAGGCTTCATATCTTCTGGAAGTGAGCAAAAGGTTTGCAAGCTCCAGCGATCCATTTATGGATTGAAACAAGCATCCCGTAGTTGGAACATTAGGTTCGACTCAACTATCAAAGAGTTTGATTTTGAGAAGAATCCGGAGGAACCTTGTGTATACAAGAAGGTTAGTGGGAGGGCAGTAATATTTCTAGTGCTTTACGTTGATGACATTCTACTCATTGGGAATGACGTAGGAATGTTACAGCAAACGAAAGCATGGTTGTCCACACGTTTCTCAATGAAGGATTTGGGAGAAGCATCTTATGTATTAGGAATACGCATCTATAGAGATAGAGCAAGAAAGATGCTTGGCTTATCCCAAAGCCTGTACATAGACACCGTTATGAAACGGTTTAGCATGGAAGAATCCAAGAAGGGATTCTTGCCAATGTCCCATGGGGTTCGTCTCTCGAAATCTATGTGTCCACAAACACCTAGTGAAATCGAGGAGATGAAAAGGACGCCTTATGCTTCTGCTATAGGAAGCATAATGTATGGCATGCTATGTACGAGACCCGATATTGCGTATGCTGTGAGTGTCACAAGCAGATATCAGTCTAACCCCGGCCCGACTCACTGGAAAGCCGTGAAAGATATCCTCAAGTACTTGCGAAGAACTAAGGATATATTTTTGGTCTATGGGGGTGCCGAGTTGAAATTAGAGGGTTTCACTGACTCTAGTTTTCAATCGGATGTGGACGACTCGAAGTCGAATTCTGGATTTATATTCACGCTTAATGGTGGTGCCGTGTGTTGGAAGAGTTCCAAGCAAAGCACGACGGCCGATTCCACTACCGAAGCGGAATACATTGCAGCGTCCGAAGCTGCAAAAGAAGGGACTTGGATAAGGAAATTCATCCAAGAGTTGGGTGTCATTCCTGATGCTAGTGATCCAGTACCGTTGTACTGTGATAACACCGGAGCCGTGGCGCAAGCTAAGGAGCCGCGATCTCATCAGAAGTCGAAGCATATTCTGAGGAAGTATCACGTGATCCGAGAGATCATTGATAGAGGTGAAGTTAAGGTAGAACGAGTCACCTCGGAAGAGAACGTTGCAGACCCCTTCACGAAGCCTTTACCAAGATCGGTCCATGAGAAACATCGAGAGTCGATGGGATTGCGGTTTATGGGTAGTTGGCTTTAGGTCAAGTGGGAGATTGTTCGAGTAGGTGACCAACAAGCCAACTTGTGGCTGTGGTCTTTCATATTTATTATTGTAATAAACAAACCTTTATTCGTATTAATGATAAAACACATTGGCATTCTATATCTTTGTCCCTTTGTCACAAGCATAGATATAGTCCTTACAGTTATTACAAGTACTAGTAATTGATCGTTAGGATCGTGAGATATTTACTTAAGTATTATAACTGTTAAACGTGTTCCTAGTCGAAGGGTTACGCCACTAATGAGGATATCGGCCTTTCCCATTAAGACTAGCACTTAGTGTATGTGTACTGCATCTCATCAGTAAACGGTATTGTGATATCGGCATACATAAGTGGGTGCTCGTAAGTTGACGAGTTCACTGAACTCCCTCACCCTAGAAATCTCTAAGTGGTTCCCAATAATCGAGTAGATATATCTATGGTATAGTTGTACACCATTAGTCCTTATGACCTAGACATCACCGTGACTTCACTAGAGGACCAGCTGTATCGTGACCTGTCCCTGAGTTCCACCGAGGACCATCCCAAGGGCCAGTGTTCGTGCAGTCCGAAATCTAGTGGGAGGTCTGTGCATTGTAGTCGGGGATTCGATCGCTAGAATAGTCTTGGATGTCCTGTGTGTTCTGAAAGTTTGTAATCATTCTAAGTCTCTGGCCAGAGCTGACTAAGTGATGATTAGAGAATTCGATTCTCTAAGTCATGCACGTGACGATTACAACACTTAGAACGATCGCACCGTCGTCGAACATATAAAGAGGTCTCGATGAACCAATGCCTCTAGTTCGATCGGGACATATGAATCGAAGGGACCGTACTGTACGTTAACTATATCTGAAGGTTCTTGCAGGCACTTCATTTGTATCTAGGGAATCATGACGCGTAGTTGCTAGACGCCAATCTTGATTCGTTGGGTGATTAAGGTGAAACGAGCTTCATCTTAATCGTAACTCGAAGGGGACGAGTTTTGACCACAAAGGGTTGTGGGCCCACGGCTAGCTTACACCTGAACCATCGAGGGTCACACTGCTCGTGCACATGAGATCTTTGAATAAACGGTCAGAGATAAAATAGTTTATCTTTGCATGACTGGAAGTCAATATGATTGAATCCAACATTCGTAATTTGGAATTACGAATGAGAATAAGAAAAGGAAAAGAATAGGCGAACATGTTAGTGAACTTTCTAAATCGAGAAGTTTCCAAATTTAGAAAGTCCACTGAACTAGGGTTTCCACTTTTGGAAAGTTGGAAAACAAGAGATGGCACTCGTAATGACGAGGGAGTTATAATGATTCCGAAAATGTAATCGTTGCAATTTTTCGGTCATTGAATTGAGAGATACGAGCAAGTAAAGGAACTAACGAGCTTAAGCTGTTGGGCCCAGTCCAACTTAAGCCCGCTAGGGTTTTATGCAAGGGACTATAAATACATGATTTATAGCCCTAGCATCAAAACAACAAAACCCTAACCCTAAGCGGCCGACCCTCTCTCTCTCGCCCTCTCTTCCGCGCGGCCACCACCGCCGCTCCGTCGCCGGAAACGGCTGTTCCCCGGCCGGTTCTTATTCGGTATTCTTTCTCCTTTATTTTCTTTCCGTTTTATTCTAACTACTTCGTGTCTAGTGCCACGATTTAGTAGATCGAAGTATACGAGGTGAAATCCGAGAGGAGGAAGACCGTAGATTGAAGAATCGAGGAGCAACGCACGAGCCGAAGCCGCACGCTGCCCCACGCGCCGCCCCGGAAGACCGCGCGTGTCTTACACGCGCCGCCGTGAGCTGCCACACCGCCGCTGCTGCTGCTCCATTGCTGCCCCGATTCTACGGATTGGTTTCCGTAGTAATCACGACGTATTGTTCGCTCCTACCTCACGCGTCAAGAGGTAAATACACGAAACCCTAGTTTCGTTTTAGGGTTTAATTTAAACTATGATTTCATGCTTATGTTTGTATGATTTTATGTGATTATGTGTAATCGATTAAATCGTTGCAAGCATGTTATTTGGTTTAAATGCGAGCATGTTAATTGATTTAAATTCGGTTAAATTTATTAGCATGTATGTTGTTTTTTAATTTCGCTGGAAGCGCAAAGGTACGCAATTAATTGATTTAATTTGTCGGGCATGTGCTTATGTGCTTTAAAGTCGTTTAAATCACACAAAATTTTTGTTTTCCGCTGCGTACACGTGCCCGAAACCCAACAGATACAAAGACAAAGAGATCCGTCTTTCTTCTTGACGAACAACAGTGGGGCTCCCCATGGTGAGTGACTAGGTTGAACGTAGCCTTTGTCGAGTAGCTCTTGGATCTGATCTTTCAACTCTTTCAATTCAAGCGGGGCCATGCGATATGGGGCTTTGGAAATTGGTGGCTCCGGGAATTAGATCTATTTCGAACTCAATTTCTCGGTCGGGGAAGTCCGGGAATATCGTCGGGAAATTCTTATACTGTTCGGACATTGGATAATTTAGGTTTGGCGTCGGATTCGGAATTCAAGACATCTACTAGATAGCCGAAATGTCCTTTACCAATGAGTTTGATGGTTTTCATGGCTGAGATAATTGGAATCGAAATCTTGGTTTGGCTTTGGAATTTTAGGTTTTGGCCGTTTGGTAGAGGAAAAATGACTGTTTTCGGAGCACAATCAATTTGAGCCTTATATTCGGTCAACTAATCCATGCCTAGAATGACATTAAAATTTCGGATCGGTAGGACGATGAGGTCGAAATTCATAGGTTGTGAATGAATTCGGATTGAACAGTTGGTTACTACTAGGTTCGAGATCATTTCTTCGCCAGAGGGAATGAGTATACTATAGTCTTGACTCAAGTGACTAGGTTTAATCTTAAGGCTTCTAATCATATTCTCCGATATGAAAGAGTGGGTAGAGCCGGAATCAATTAAGGCATAGACAGGTTCGTCGAAAATGTATATAGTACCTGCTATCATTGAGGGATCTTGCTCAATCTGCTCATTTGTCTTAGCAAACACACGTCCTTGAGCACGGTTCTGAGCGTTCGGACAATCCCTTGCAATGTGTTCGGTCTTTCTACATCTGAAAAACGTGTTCGTCCCTTGTACACAAGCTCCAAAGTGTGCTTTCCCGCATTGTTGACAATCTGGTTTGGAGGGCTGTGGGAGTCCAGATTGATTTGGTAGTTGGTTTCGGTTTCCCTTGAATTTGTGGTTGCCGAAGTTAGCCTTCTTCCACGGGCGTTGACTCGTGCCTTGGGATCGACGGTTCTGTTGAATATCCTTTTCGTCTTGAGCTGCCATCAAAGCTTTGTCCACCTGTTGTCTGAAAGTTGAGGTGTCGGACATACGGATATCTCGTCGGATTTAAGGTTGTAGGCCACGGATGAAGTGATTCTTTTTCTCTTCAGGGTCTCGAGCGATGAATGGGGCGTAGAGACAGCCACGTTCGAAGCGACGGATGTACTCGAGCATTGGCAAATAACCTTGACGAAGTTCTAGAAATTCCTTCAGTTTGTGGGCATGTACGTCTTTGGAGAAATACTTTTCGAATAATTGTAGTTTGAAGTCGGTCCATTGTATGGTGTCGAGATCGACTCCCTCTTTGACTCCTTCCCACCAGTGACAAGCTTCATTTCGGAGTAGGAATAGAGCGCAATGCACACGATCACGATCAGTTATTTGCATGTAGTCATAGATCACTTCTAGGGATTTGACCCATTCTTCGGCTATTGTCGGGTCGGTTCCACCATGAAATTCGGGGGGGTTCATTTGAGAAATCGTTCGTAAATGGCGTGAGGTGGTGCTTGAGGAGGAGGCAGAGGAGGTTGGTTTCGTCGAAGAAGTTGGTCAATTTGTCTTTGATGGGTTTGGGCTTGTTCTCGGATAAGGTTCGAGAGGTTATGGATGGTTTGGTTAAGGTCTGGTGGTTCATTAGTGGGAGTGCCTTGAGAACTCCGGGTTAGTCGTCTTGCCATAATTTCTATAACCTATTATGCAATTTATAAGTAAAGCACATAAATAAATAAAACATAAAATACACATAACGTTACCGAATGGACGAGTTATCGTGTCTCGTTAGTCTTCAAGCCCGGCTTTCGGTTCGTACAAGTTTTCTATAAACAATGCCTTGATACCACCACTGTAGCACCCCCCCCCCCCTCGGTTCGGGCGATAAATCGAACTGGTTTATCGGAATACTTTATTTAGATAGCGGAAGCAAAAGGATCTCTTTGTAATTTTTAAAACTTTCGAGTAGGACCAAAATGTAATTACAAAAAATCTCTTTTTAGGTCATAAAAAAAAAACTTTGGGAACCTTAAGAATTTCAAAAACATTCTTAGGGTTATTTTAGTCGTCTAAACTTTTCGTTTCGAAATAACTTTGGAAAGGGAGATTTTATTCTAGTGCTATATTTATCTAACTATAGGTTTTATATTTTGTTCGAAAAGAAATCAGTGTTTAAAAGTATTTGGTGAGTGAAGGAATTTGGGTACGAAATATAATCACTAGAATAAATGGACCAACTATATTAATATCTCAAAATAAGGCCCGTGCATGCCAAAATAAGGGTTCATTTCCCCTAACGAGGGAAATACAAGAGTTTAAGAGAAACGAAAATACGGAAATTGTTTTTAAGTTTACATCACCAAAATACTACTAGCATAATTTATAGATCCCTCGTACGATCGTCAAAAGCTCCGGCCAAGACTTCGATCCACTACTCGGTCCATTCCGGCGATGGATTTCTACTACTACCTGCAATCAAAGAAGTATCTATACGAGCTATTAAGCCTTGTAAGAAATCCGAATGGATAAAGAAGATTTAAAATATAGTTTTACGTTCTTATATTAATATATACACATAAGTATCACATCTTACCATTCGTCGGCAAACGAATACACACACAAATATTTAATGTCATTTAAGCACGTAAATCGACTCAAATACCGAAAATTAATAAATTACCCTTTCGTGCAAATGCATGAATGAAAACATTTTCTGTTGTTCGGATCCGTGAAGATTTAACTTCTTTACTTGGATGATAAGCATACTATTCTGAGCCCGTTCTTTTGGTGGAATCAAACCACCCATTTATCTATAGTAACTATGATTGGAATACCGCCCTCCCGTATCCCAACTTATGCAACCCAAGCATTCCATTAACCTTTCCTTTCGTAAAAAATGAAATCTCTTTTTACGCATGACCATGAGACTAATGAGATTCTAATATGAAAATGACTATTTTACGACATCACAAATATCAATCAACGAATCTACGAACATAATACAATTATTCACATAAATACACACATATACACGGCAATCACGCACATATAAACACTTAAGCATAGCACATGATTCACAAAATTTCATATGTACCACAAATCATACACACACAACAGTACACACACACACACGGCACACACACGTATACACATAAACATGCAGCCCCAAAATACAATTAAAAGAGCATTAATTCATCAAACCATTCCCTTAAAGCACCAACATCTTTATTCTTTCATTAATGGGATTTCTCCCACTTTTATTCATTAAATGTATTAAAAATTCTTACAGCCCCTTAACATAGTCCGGCTGCAGATTTTTAAGCATTAATTAATATTCTCACAATTAATATATTAACAATCTCAAAGCACAATGATTAAAACACAAAAGTTCCATTTATGACACATGCATAACCAATATTTCGAAATAATAGTAAATGACCTCTAAAAATTCTCAAATTTAATTATAGGAATCCTAACTGAATAAATGTCCAGATGCAAAAAGAATTTTGCAGTTTTCTAAAAAACAAAATTTATGAAAAATAAAATACCAAGCAAGTGGTGTTTAAGCCAAAAATTGATTTTTTTTTAACAAATACTAATTCCAAACTAAGACCAAATAGCAAATAAACAAAACTTCACTTACTCCTACTGAAATTTGAAGATTCAAACATTTTTCATGCTGAAAGTTCGAAAAATTGCAGATTAGCCCTTAAGATTCATAGATCTACACATGCAACCCCAAAAATCTTGAAAACTCACTTTGTTTTTCCAAAATTCCCAAAAATTCGAAATATTAAATCTTTAACCACAAAATACTTAGATTCGTAGATTATAACATGGATTAGACATGCAAGAACACAAATATCAAGATTAGTACAAGATTTCGGATTTTAGACAAAAAGCCCTAATTTTCGAAAAATGAAGCAATCTTTTAGGAAATTTTGAAAACTCTTTTTCCATACTATGATACCCTTTAATTGCAGCAAGAAATTCGAGATTTCTTACCTAAAAAAAGAATGTTGGCCGAAGAAAAACCTTCAAAAGAAAAGAGGGTTTTTAGAGGAAGAAAAGAAGGAAGAAGAAAAAGGGAGAGGATGAAGATCCTTTATACACAAATGTTACCTCCTTCAAGAAGTGACTCCAAAATCTAACCAAGCTAGTTGAATGGAGAAGGTGAGATCTTTGATATCAAGTTGGGAGGAGTTTTGATCTCCCATAAGAGGGCAAGTGTTTTTTATGGTGTTCTTGGCATACTCAAGGGTGAAGCTTATATAGGGGAGTTGCATCTTAATTTTTCTATTTTTTTTTTCTTAAAGAAAATTGAGGTGGTGGCCGATGGAGGTGGTGATGCTTCGGTCATGGTAGTGAAGAGAAGACAAGTGGGGGTATAGATGGAGAGAGAAGAACGTATGAGGGTGTCTCTTGAGATTATTAATTCCCATTGAGTGTTGGATTAGTGTAAATCATCACATTTGGCTAAGTGTACAAGCATGCTTCCTTTTTCTAATTTTATTTTCTAATTAATAAAATCATTAATCTCTCTCATATACACAAAAACCGAACATATATATATATATATATATATATATATATATATATATATATATATATATATATATATATATATATATATATATATATATATATATATATATATATATATATATATATATATATATATATATATATATATATATATATATATATATATATATATATATATATATATATATATATATATATATATATATATATATACATATGCCTATATATATCACCTATATAGATTATAGCATATGCATATATGTATGCATATATTTACGTGTACATGCATGTATTATGCATGAAAATAAAAATCATGAAATTACATTAATTAATCATAACACATAGATTAATGTATTAACTTAAGTCAAATAAATTAATCTAGCACATAATCATCTTCAAATTAATCCACTTAAGCACATAATTATAGAAATAAAGTTGACACGTAATTATTCAATAAATAAATTTTTAGCACATAAGGCACATAATTATATAATCTAATCGGCATATAATGATTATTAATCTAAGCAAATAAAGTACTTAAAGCCATTGAGTTAGTAATGTAGCTAAATTCCTAATAATTCTTATATAGGAATTTTCGGTTTATGGGATTTTGCCTAGAGATTATGGTTTCGAAAATGTGGGGTGTTGCATTGCATTTAAAAACAACCCAACTGACTGAATTTTCACTTGATGTTTCTATGAATTTTCTAAAACTTCCCAACCGTAGCAAAATTTATTTTTATGAGTCGATACGACGTCGGATTACTGAAAGCTGATGAGAATCATCAATTGTGCTCATGAGTTTTATTCGTTGGGTTGTTTTGCTTGGAATAGTGTTTTTAACATGCCATTTGAACCCTAAATACCTTAGTAAATCGGGAAAATCATTCATTTTGTTAAAAAAATGCGAAAATGAGTTGAAGTCTAATTCTAATTGACCTTGTTATTTTGGGGGAAAAGAAAAAGAAAAAAACCAAACTGAGGGAATCCTAATCTGATGTTTCTATGAATTGATATGAATTTTCCAAAACCTTCCTCAAATTATAAAAAAATATTTTTATGAGTCGAAACAATGTCAGATCACCTAAGGATAACGTGATAGATGAGTTATGCTCATGAGTTTGTTCGTCGGGCATTTTTGCTTGGGATAGGGTTTATAAAAAAATCATAATAAACGGGAAAACGATAATTTAGTAAAAAATGCGAACACGAGTTTAAATCTACTACTAATAGATCTCGCAAATTTTGAATCATTCCGACTGACGAAATCTTTATCTGATGTTTCTTTGAATTGATATGAATGTTCTAAAACTTTATAAAAATAGCAAATTTGATTTTTATTAGCCGGAACGACGTCGGATCATCGAAATATGCCATGAATCATGAGCTATGCTCATAAATTTGGTTTGTCGGGCCGTTTTGCTTGGGATATCATGTTTTTTTGGAACTCAAATATGACCGGTGTATGTAAGAATTAGTTACGTTGAATTAATAATGTGGAACAAATAAATATTCGGAAAATTTATTTCAAATCAAATTGTACCATTTACAAAATGACAAAAAAACAGAAATAGTGGGTTGAAAGTCAAACATTATATGAATTGGTTTTTGGGCATAAGTCTCTAATCAATCATTTTTATTATTCTACGTATAGGGGCTATATCTCTTTCATCAATAAGTCCATCCCCTTAATATTTATTATAAATAAAGAAAAAATTCATGTATATGACAAAATTACCCCCAACCATTTCTACCATATTCTTAATTGTAACCCCAATTTAATAAATTTTGACCTTTTTCTTTTCAATTTTTTTTTTGCCGCCGGATTCTGGCATTGACTTTTTTTTTTTTTTTCCGTCGGCATCGACTTTGTTATAGTGTTTTTTTTTACGTCCGCCGCTAAACGTTGGTCGTAATTGTGCTGTCATTAACGGTAATTATATTGTCACTGACAGTAAATGAACGTAATTATACTGTCACTGACAGTACATTAACGTAATTGTATTGCCGTTGACAATACATATATGTAATTGTACTGCCTTTGACAGTAAATTAATGTAATACTATTATATTTTATTTTGTTATATTTTTTTATTTTGTTTGATTTGTTGACAAGTAAACGTAATTATATTACTGTCGTTGACAATTAACTGTAAACACAATAATATTACTGTCAACCACATCAATATTATTATTTTGTTTGGCTTTTTTGTTTTATTTGTGTTATTCACGGAGTAACGTAATAATATTGTTGTCTATTATTGTAATATTACTGTAAACATAATAATATTATTGTGGTTGATGGTAATATTACTGTTGTTATAGTAATATTACTGTCAACCACATCAATATTATTATTTTGAGTTTTTTTTGTTTTGTTTGAGTTATTCACGGAGTAACGTAATAATATTACTGTCTATTATTGTAAGATTACTGTGGTTGACAGTAATATTACTATTTTTATAGTAATATTACTGTCACTCACAGTAATATTAATTATTTTGACTTTTTATTATGTTTACATTTGTTGAACGGTCAACATAGTAATATTACTCTATTACGCAATAATAATGAGTTTTGTTATGTTAATATTATTGTCCTAGAGATTAATATAGCAATATTACTGTGTTAAAATGTAGTATAGTTAATTTTACTGTGTTTAACAGTAATATAGGTAATATTACTGTCGATCACAACAATATTGCTGATTAAACGGGAAAAAAAAGATGTTACAGAAAGAAAGAAAAAAAAAATCAATGCCGGAGACCGGTGGCGGAAAAATCAGGAAGAGAAAAAAAAAAAAAAAAAGAAAGTCAATGCCAGAGACTGGCGGTCAACGGCGGTGATTGACGAAATTGTCCATAAAAATGTGTTTTAGGTCAAAATTGAATAATTTATGAAATTTGGGGTCAAATTGAGGTTAAATAAATTAAAGGATGAAATTGGAGCATATTTAAGTATGAGGGGCTATCTACAAAAATCTGGACCATGTATGGACTTTTTTGTAAAAAAGTTTATTGTCTGGATCTCTTTATGAATAAATATCCACTAGTGGACTTATTTGTAAAGAGCCCTTGAAAAATATAAATATATGACAATTATAATTATCAAATGAGCGGGAAAAAAAATTCATAGATTTACCGGGATCAACCTTACTTTTATTAATAATATATTTACTTTCTTAAATACAGTTGGCCGTTTTAATAAGTTACAACTTTGATTATAAAAATCAAAAAAATAATCGTAGGGTTTGAAAGTCGGAACAAATTTCAAATTATTTATACACTACAGTAGTCACATATAACAAATCAAGAATACATTCTAGAAATATATAATTTTTAATATTCAAATATATTTTTGAAAAAAATAAGATATTTTAAAATATATTAATAAACATAAGTCAGATGGAAAACAATATTTTGCACCGTGGGCTAGTGTTAAGGCCCATAGAATAATTAATTCGGCCCATAGTCGTTTGTGGTTCATCATACCTCAAACCACCAAAAACATTTCAAATCTAGTATCTCTTTGGTGGTATTTGCAAAAGCTTATTTAAAAGTAGAAGTTAGAGATTGTGAGTTGAGTTGAAATTAATTGTCTATTTCTAAAAGTTTAGGGTCTTTGCAAATTAGCTGGAAAATTAAATAAATTATAAAAAGCAGTTACATGGGTGCTTTTAAAATTATATCTTAAAACAACTTATTTTAAGAGAAGCAAAAACAAAAGTTTATGTATAGACAAAAGCTCATAATTTATTTCTAAAAGCCTTAGCAAACACCACCTTTGCACTAACAAGAATTAACACATTTTGTAAGCAATTGTCATATTCCACTATTTGTAGTCAAAATCTATTATTTTTTTCTAATTTTCTTCTTTTATGGTAAAAAGTACAATTTTCCAAATTACACATTTATGCATCCTACGAATCGAATCGTAAATCTTACAATTTCAATGATTTGAGTCGAGAAGAGTTAAAAATAAAAACGAATATTTAAATCGTAAATCATATGATTTAACACCTATTTTGAGAGGAAAATATATTTTTTTTGCTTCTTACCAAATTGATAAATCATCTTCACCGGATCTAGATCACGGTCCCCGCCGCAAAGATCCGAGCTCCACCAAGCCAACACCATTGGAAGAGAATTTTCTAACGTAGACACTTCGATGCTCAAGTTAGTCTTTCCCGAATCTTAAATAAATTCGAAAATATAGGAATGTGTATAAAAAAAATAGGGGCTACTACAAATCAGCCCATCATGGGATACTTATTCATAAAGAGGCCCACACCAAAATCTATTTTATAAGAAAGTCCAGACAAAGTCCAGATTTATGTAAAAGACTAAAATACCCCCAACATTTTAATATGCTCCAATTTCATCCATTTAACCCAATTTAACCATAAATTTACCTAATTATGCAATTTTGACTCCTAAAGCAATTTTGATCGTCGCCGACGGTCAGCCAACGTTGACCTCCGATCTTGGGCATTGATCGTCGTTGACTTTTGTTTTCTTCTGTCGTCGTTGACCGCCTGTCTTCGTGGTGAGCACCGTTGGCTTTTTTTTTCCTTTTTTTTTCTGCGGTCGGCGGCGCTGACTGCTGAAGACAAGTAATACCTTGATGAAATTGAAGTTAAAGGGTTGGAGGTAATTTTGTCATATACATTAATTTTGCCTTTATTTATAACATAAATTTAAGTGATGGGCTTATTGACAAAAAGAATATAGCATCTAAACCCAAAATAATAAAATCGTTGATCAGGGACCCCCTCACAAAAACCCCCAAAAAATTAGAAGAATTAGGGTTTACCCTACTTATAGATGACGATATTTGATGGGCAATAAACTTTATTTCCCTGCTCTTAGGGTTTAGTTTTTAAAATTGTGTATTCGGTAAGAATTATAGAAACCTTACAGAACTTGTTGCGACACCTAGATATCTTACTCAAAAGTAAGAATATAACTAAAAAAATAGCAATGAATCAAATTAGCGGAATTAAGAAACAACAACTCCGTAGCTATAAAGAGCTAGAAATCGTTACTATCATTGTAGAAGTATTGACCCCATGATTAAAATGAATAAAAAATTAATATAATGTTGTTAAGAATATTCAAAAAAGTTCACGTTCGAATATGTTAACAACTTATTGAAGAACCACGAACGAGAATTTTAATCCCTCCATTTAATTGCATAAAAAAACAGAGTGTAAAATCTCTAAGACAACCTATTTATAAGTCTCAAAAGAGAACTAGTTTGAGAAGGAAAATAACTCCTAATATAACTAGATAAGGAAAGCACTAAAAAACCTACTCATAGTCAAAGTGATACGATCTAGCCAATTAGCCGAGGTAGTGCCGAGCTGGATGAAGGAGTTGATGACTTGGACGAGTTGCATGTGCCAAGATGACCGATTACGCGTGCTCGGGCCAAGCGCATAGAAGCAGCCATGCTTAACTTAGTAGAACACGAGCTCCGAATTGAAAAATTGACGAAGTCTAGTTTGATCCCTGCTGAGCTTAATTAGAGCAAATTATCGGGCCAGATTGTGAAGCAAGTCGAGTTCAAGGACTTGAATTCGTCTAGTCATCCAGCCGAGAAGATGTGACATGGAAAAGATGATGATTATGTTATGAATTGTTAAAGGTGTGGATGACCACCATTACTCACCATTACTTCCACCACTATTTCCACCAATTACTCACCATTATAGGCCTATAACTCCTTGTAACTCATGACCTTTCATGGTCTTACTTGTACTACATATAGTGCTCCATTGTATTGAGTTAGACACACAAGAAGAACAAGGGAATGATATACTTGCGTATCTCTATATTACTATCTCAATTCATCTTTGCTTTGTTCTTCTTTATTAGTTTCTCAACACGTTATCAGCACGATTGTTCTACTTTAATTTTCGAGTAAAGATTTTCCAAGGAAGATGACTCCTTAGCCATAGGAGATGAAAGGTAGTTGATTTTAAATATTTTATTCTTGTTTTGAATTGATAAAATATTAACCATCGTACTTTTGTTCTAGGTGATTTTTCGTGCAATTCACGAGTCTGTCCTTTGATGTCTGTTTTTGACCTGATACTGTCCGAATTTCAGAAAATTCAAAATACAAAACTTGTAGAATTTTCTGTTGGCTTTTCGGAACATTTTGAATCATCGAAATCGGATCTCGATCGAGAGAGATATTCTTAAAATACCCAGCTCTGCCAGAGCTGTCCGTTGTACGATTTTTTTGAGATGAACATGACGTTCTAAAAACAAAAGGGACGATTATAGGCCTAGAGCCTAGATTAAATACGAGATTAGAAATCTCGATTGAATATAATTCTAAATCATTAGACTCTTGACCATTTGAGTTAATGGGTATTCCCCATTTATAGTACGATTCTTTCATGATCAAAGTACTATAACGACTTTTATTATATATTGAGCTTGAGGCCCAAATTGAGCACGTGCAATCAAGTGACTCGAAGATTTGAGTGATATATTAAAAGACAAAAGCCACTTTCTCTCTAATTTATGTGACTTGAAAAGCTCCATCAATCGAAAAAGAACTCGAAGTTCATAAATTTTATGCTCAAAGCCTAGTTTAAATATGAAAGCTTGAAAGCTTATATGGAGGAATATTAAATATAAAGGCTTGAGGCCTAGATTGAATTTGAAGACTATACGTGTCGATTGAATATATTAGACTCAAGTCTAAGTGATGATACTCAAAATTGAATATTTGAGTTAATGGTCCCATTCACGGTACTATATTATTTTATGATTAAGTACCAATTATAGGGCTTAAGACCCCAAATCAAGTACATAATTTCAAGGTATAAAACTCAATCCTTGAGATTTGAATGGTATATATGTACTCAAAATGAGTATTCATTTGTGATACAATGAAATCAAAAATATCATGAAGTTTAAAATTAGCTTGATAGTTCAAGAATGTACATAACTATAAAATTTGGATCATCGAAGTTAAAGATCCATTTATGTCTCATGATATCACAAAATATTTGTGTTATTGCTATGTACCTTGAGGACACAAGCCAAATATTTCATAATGAAAATGTGTCTAGAAGACACCGAACAAAATATTATTGTTTCATTTTCAAGAAACGAGTACTTAATTGGGGGTATGTGTCTTGAACACACAAGTAAAAGCAACATTACATCTAGTTACTTATAAAGAAGAAGAGAGATAGATATTTGATCCTCTCAATAATTTGCTTTCTTTAAATCTTGACTTTGTTGTTTTGAAAACGACGAGTAAAATATTTCGATATATGTGTCTTGAAGATACATATAATGGAGAATTGTAAGAGAAAATATTCTTCAATTTATGGATCTATATTATGATCATGAAGTAACAATATAAAAATTAAAATTGCACTCGCACTAGCAAATATCAAGAAAATTTGATAGCGTATCGTACTATAATACGAGTTGTGGAGCTAAAATTGAAAGAATGCAAAGCTCATTTGATTGTTGTTATTCTTTGACAGTTAAAACAACCAAATGTTTCAAGAGATATCTTATATAAATATGATGGTGCTTATTACAATATAAATTTATCTCACCATTAGAGGTGAAGAGATGTGAAAAATATGAAAAATGATTGATCATAAATCCATTTCATGATAAAGCATGTTGATAAGCTTTATCAAGCACCAATAGAAAAGAAAAAGAAATTGCATGATTTTGGAGTTACTCTATTGACCAATTCAATTAAAGTTGCAAAAATTCATTCCAAATCCATATCTATGGAGCTATGTATACGATTTTTTTATAACTGGTCTAGATGTGATGAGATGAAATTTCAAACCAAACGAAAAAAGGGGGATCTAATTTTCTTGTTAAAATTCCAAACCCCCTGCATATTCTGATTTTTCAATATTTACAATTTACTCCTTCAATAATTTCAAAATTTTCATTTTAGTCCACCAGATTTGAAATTTTTACAATTTAGTCCAAATGTTTTTCAAAATATGCAGCTCGTTCCTTTCATCATCCGCAATTATGAATCTATTTCTACATTTTTCAGTTTCACTGATGTTTTTAAAACTGCAGCTTTGTTCCTGAAGTTTAAAAAAATTAAAGTTTGGTCCCTAAATTTTCCAAATTTACAGTTTGGTCCCTGAATTTTCAAAGTTTGGAAATTTGACCATTTATGTTCATAATCTGTTAGATTATCAAACGAAGTTATATTCGGCCACATAACATGATATCACGTGGTTTGTTTATTATTTATGCTATGCAATATTTTGCACCCCTAATGGGAGATATTTCTAAGGCATACATTGTCAATTGTCATTTTAATGAGACAACTTTCTCGCCGTTAAGGGGGGGATAGGAAGCCGGTTCTTGTATAACGGCGTGAAGTATATGAAATGATCTTTGTCTCATCTGGATTTGTGCATGGGAATATATTAGCACAAAAGATAAAATAATCCATTTGCAACAATCTTAATGTGTAAAATTTTATGCATTTATCGACAAAATGACAACTTGAAATTATTACACATGATGCAAATGAGTGCAAGAGAAAATATCCAAAAAGGACACATTGCACATTAGATTTTGCCATGAAAGTCTTATAAATGAATGTCCTCGAAGGACAAATTTCACATTGTGATTGCATCGTGAATCCCTAAATGGGTGAAAAACGATTATGGTACACAGCTAACCAATTATAATTTATGCATGTAAGAGGGTGAGATATATATGTAGGTTCAACTGATTAACACACTTATAAGTGGTGTGAATATCGTTCAATTAAAGTCTACTAGCGCTAGTAGCATCATACTCTCACCCTATTAATTATCTCATTCCTGAAAGGATTCGTCTTAAAGACGATGTTGGGGGACACCTCGACACCAATATCCATCGCTATGATATGAGAATATTTACCACTTATGGTGGCATAAAGAAATACATATTTGGATGAGAAAATCATTGATGATCATATGGTAGCTACCAAGACCATTATAAAGCGAATCATTATGTGCCAATAAATAGTTGATTGGCAAATAAATCATGGTTAGCTTGCTCTCTAAGTGAATAGAGAAGCATTTGAGACTATTAGTTCTCAATTTTGTTGTTGTACCGATATAATATCTTAAAGAATTGAAAATTCTTTTGAATGAATATTCATGTACCAAATTGAATGTTAATATTGAGTTTGAAAATAAAGTGGACAAGTAGTCCTCAATACTCCCTCCACATTGTGAAACTCAAAAGCGCGCATTTTGTCCATGTAGGACATTTATATTGAAATAAATAATGAGCTAAAGCTCATAAAGTATTATGACAAACTTTACTGATGCAATATAGAAAATTCTCTATAAGAGAAAAGTACATAGTACATGAAAAGATATGGATCTCTACAAGACATCGTACCCACAAAGGCTACAATCCTCATTTATATAAATATAATTCTCTAAGGAGAATCCGGTACCGGAAAGTGAAATAGTGAGCTCTTGATTGATTATAAAGAAATAGGGGGAGTACTTAAGATGTTATCGAATAACTATATTTCTATAATGTGAAGAGCTTGAAGCTCATAAATCTTAAACAAATGTAATTGACCATGATTATTTGAAATTATTGATGGAAGGAATTGTACATTGACTTGCGGTCATCACACATAAAGTTGTAAAATCTTTTAGTGCAAAAGTGGGTAAAATTATTGCGGTACATTTGAATACCTTTTGAAAATATATTTTTATTATGCAATCACTTTATGATTGTATTCAAAATACTTGACATGCATCATATGGATGCAATTACCGCATATGTATATGGATCATAAAATTAATGAAAAATTGATGATGCTTTGTGCATATAATAAGAGTTTCCGTGAGTCATACTCTAGAAATGATCAATTTACATATTATCTTAAAAATATGGTACATTCACCTAAGTGAATACCTTGTCAAAGATCATATAATCTGACTTACCATTATCGTGGTATAGATGTGAATGACCTAAATCTTGTGGAGACTCACAAAGATGGTCAATTATTTGGTGACATAATTTGAGATGAAAAAATATTGGACGGGCAAAATGCATCTCGAAAAGAAGATCTATCAAATGAAATTTACCCATTAATAGAAATAAGAAATGGACAAAACTCATCTATTGAGTGATATTATGTTTGTATAAACATTGGATATAATTGAAGATCTTTTAAGCCCTCGAGAAGATAATGAAAGAGTTACACTATAGTTTGCAAAAGTGTAAAATGTTACACTATCTTTATGAAAAATCTCATGGATCTTAAAGTGGATATGGCTGGCTTTATCAAAGTCAAACAATATATTATCATATTCATATATCGGATTATTGCCAACTACTTCATTGAGAAAATGATTAAATGTCATATGTCGAAATCAGGGGGAGCATGAGCACTACATATAACAACACTGTACTCTTTTTCCTTCAACCAAGTTTTTGTCTCAATGGGTTTTTCTTGGCAAGGTTTTAACGAGGCAGTGTAACGCTCGCAAGTTTCACATGGATAATGTACTATTTTCTCCTTCGATTAGGTTTTGTCCCAATGGGTTTTCCAACAAGGTTTTTAACGAGTCATATTCCATAGATGGTGGACATCCAGGGGGGGGGGGGGGGGGGGGGGGTGTATTGAATTGCTAAATGTGTGGATGACCACCATTACTCCCACCACTATTTCCACCATTTACTCACCATTATAGGCCTATAACTCCTTGTAACTGATGACCTTTCATGGTCTTACTTGTACTACGTATAGTGCTGCATTGCATTGAGTTGGACACACAAGAAGAACAAGGGAATAATATACATACTTATCTCTCTATATTACTATCTCAATTCATCTTTGCTTTGTTCTTCTTTATTAGTTTCTCAACAGATTACTAATCTTAGTATTTTATTATTCAACAGTTTATTTCTTGCTATTTAGAGTCCGATTTGACTAAATTAAGTTTATTTCGTTATTTCTTTATTTCCTTATAAAAGATAAGATATGATTTATTTTCCTTGTTAAATTAGGTCTCTTTGACACTAATAAATAGGTTGTTTTAGGGTTATTGTTATTTGGACGTTTTTTAAGCATTAATCTGAGAGATTAAAATTCTCCTTCGTTGTTCTTCAATAACTCTTCGGGATATTTTACGAGTGGACTCTTGTGAACTATTCTTATCGATATAGTATTGGTTTCTGATTTATAATAACTAGTATTTCACTCGTGTGTTGCACGGGGTATTCATCGTAAAAAAATATATTTAATAATAAAAAGATTCTCAAAATAATACAATCAACTGTTGATATAATACAAAGAAGTAGAAAAATATTAAAAAATAAAATTATTTTGTATGTTGTAAGTTAGAATAAGCCAAAAGTGAAAAAAATTAAACATTGAAGGTTTTACTTTCCGCATAAAGAGAGCGAATATATCGTCGGCCCCAAACTTGTACAACCATAATGACATATTTTTGTTTAAACATGATATTGATCCACACAATTATTTTTATTGTGTTTGATATCAGCCGCCCTAAACGCATGTAACTAATCAAATACAATGCAATTGACGTGCTATTTTTTACAATGATTATACAAAATAAGTAGCGTTACCAAAACAATACAAATATAAATATTTAATGACATAAAATGATTCTACAATAAATTACCTTGATAAAAATATTGAGTGGAGCATGTAGCAAGTTCCCAGTACAATGCAAATTAACCTATAAATGAGGAATGCCAAAACATATAAGTAATACAACATAAAGGTCGTTATGTAATAATGTATAAGATTTTATATAGTTACCTTCATATATGCTGAAAAACTTCCTTGTACCACATTATTTCTAGTTGGTTGTATCGCCAGATTCTGACCAGATCAAAATCCTTATGCCACTTCAACTCTTAACTCTCGAGAGTGCGACATAGAGTTGTCCATGACTGAAAACAGGTCTGAGCAAGTACAGTACTACATGAGAAATTTCTTGACATCTATTGATTGTTATTGCAAAGGAGAGAATCGCAGAAAACTGACGTCGCTAAAATTTAATAGGCGATGCAGAATTAGACGGTACCAATGTCATTTGAGGAATGAGCGTACACCATATGGTCAACATGTTTATCGGGTAGTGCCTTGCAGTTGAGAACGTGTTTTTCCATATTAATAACCGTAATCCTAATACTAATGCTACTGTTAATTATAATATTAAACTTAATTCTAATCATATACAAATATTAATTATAATACTACTAGTACTACTAATACCAATAATAACACTAACACTAACACTAACACTAACACTAACACGTAACACTAACAGTAGCACTAACACTAACACAAATATTTATACTAATACTAATACTAATATTAATACTAATACTAATACTAATAATAATACTAATGCTAATACTAAAAATACTAATACTAATACTAATACTAAGGGTATCTTTGGTTGGCAGTATTACACAGGACGGATGAGTTGTACCGATTTGTACAACATTTGGTTTGGTTAATTTTACCATCCTTGACAGTGGTCCCCACCGATTTAATCCCTTAATCGAATTATTATTAGTCAAGTCGAAATTGGCTTGACTAATAATCACATATGCAATCCCATATTGTAGCCCATGTGAAATATCAAAGATATCCTTCAATAATACTACAATTACAAAATTAATAGATATAAATACTGAATATACTTCATTTTCCCCTTTTAAAGATCGTGCCCTAATTTTTACCAGGTAAAAATCATACCGTTCATGGTCCTCCCAATATTCCATTATTTACTTCACTGTTGGTGCTTAATCCCTTCAATTTCACCATTAAACCCTGAATAATTCTTTTATTTTCCCAAATCCTAGAATATCGGAGCAGTCGCCGGCGTCAGAGCGTCGGAACTTCAATAGAAGGTTGACCAAACGGGTTCTGATAACTATTCATGGTAGAAGATGCAGCTATATTTTTAATGATTTTCGGTGTTTATATGGTTTAATTCGTCTAATTTGATTGATGACCCAATGTTGATTACCATCTGAATTCCAATCTTTGTGTTTCTTCGATTATTGTTGTTATTGATTTTGCTCTATTGTATGTGGACAGTCAATTTCTACCCATTATGTGCGTGTGGGAGGAGAGGGAGGGGGGGGGGGGGGGGGAGGGGTGCGGGGGATTTGGATTTTTTTTGCATCACAATGTGATTTTGTTTGCTCGAATTAATTGGTGAAGTCTTTCGTGTTTCAAACATTTTATTCGCCTTCTTTTATGCATTCATACAGACTAATTTACTTGTTCATACAGATGGCCAATTTGAACTGAATTCTCCAGCGGCTTTGTTACTCGAACTTTCGCGAATTAGCGCTAATATAGCTCATTACGAGAAATGAACACAAATCGACACACAAGTTTCAAAAAAAAAATAAGAGAATTTAGAGTTTCAGTAAAATTGTATCCAGGTATTGAAGAAGAGGAAGGACTTGGTCAATGAGGAGAGAGATCCGATGAATTAAAAAAAAATTAAGGACAAATCAATAATTTACACAGAAAACCCACATATAACAATGTTGTCACCCAAACAAAATATGATATTATTAGTGCATGTATTAATAGTTTCTTCCGCAGAACTCCAACCAAATGAGGGATTACTTATTGTGAATCAATAATTTAGTCCGAGTATAACATATTCCATCCATAGCTATCTATCCAAACTACCCAACCAAAAAGGCCATAATAGTTATACTAATATTTATACTAATATCAATATAATACTAATATCAATATTAAGACTAATACTAATACTGATACTAATAGTAATTTAATCATAATATTAATACTAATACTAATACTTAATAGTAATACTTATACCATTACTATTGCTCAACCATTACTAATATTATTACTCATATCAATATTAATTCTAATCCTAATATTAATTGTAATGATGACTCTATTTATAATCTTGATCATAATACTAATACAAATACAAATACGAAAACTAATGCTAATACTAACGTAATTATAACACTAATAATAATGTTAATATTAATCCCAATTCCAATCTTAATCATGATATTAACGTAATATTATATTTTTTTTATTTTTTGTTATTTTTTTTATTTTTTTTGATTTGTTGACAAGTCAATGTAATTATATTACTGTCGTTGACAGTAAAATAACTGTAAACACAATAATATTACTGTCAACAATATCATTATTATTATTTTTTGGGTTTTTTATTTTGTTAGAGTTATTCACGGAGTAACGTAATAATATTACTGTCTATTATATTAATATTACTGTAAACACAATAATATTATTGTGGTTGACGGTAATATTACTGTTGTTATAGTAATATTGTTGGCAACCACATTAATATTATTATTCTGTTTGGATTTGTTTGTTTGTTTGAGTTATTCACTGAGTAACGTAATAATATTACTGTCTATTATTGTAATAGTACTGTGGTTGACGGTAATATTATTGTTGTTATAGTAATATTACTGTCACTCACAAGTAGTATTAATTCTTTTGGCTTTTTATTATGTTTACATTTGTTGAAAGGTCAACATAGTATTATTACTCTATTACACAATAATAATGAGTTTTGTTGTGTTAATATTATCGTGCTAGAGATTAATATAGTAATATTACTGTGTTAAACTGTTGTATAGTTAATTTACTGTGTCTAACAGTAATATAGTTAATATTTTTGTCAATCACTGCAATATTGCTGTTTAAACGAAAAAAAAATGTTACAGAAAGAATGGAAAAAAATCAAAAAAGTCAACGCCGGAAACCGGTGGTTGAAAAATCAGGAGTAAAAAAAATAAAAAAATCAACGCCGGAGACCGGCGGTCAACGGCACTAAAATTTTGTTGTAGGTCAAAATTAAATAATTTGAGAAATTTTGGGTCAAATTGAGGTTAAATTAAATTAAGGATGAAATTGGAGCATATTCAAGTATGATGGGCTATTTTAGTCTTTTACAAAAATCTGGACCATGTGTGCAATTATTTGTAAAGGAGTTTATTGTCCGAATCTCTTTATGAATAAGTACCCATTGATGGGCTTATTTGTAAATAACCCTAATAATTATATTTTTTATTAGAATAAAATATTTTACGGAAAAAAAAAATTCCTTCATCTATATCGTTATCAAGTTATTTGAAAATCATAGACCTAATATTTCCACAAATTACAATAAAAGATCCATCGATCAAATAATGTAGTGATAAAATTTTAATTTTATTTATTTTGTAAGAAAATATAGTTTTTTTCAATAATTCGGTATGATTTTTATTTTTTCGCACTTTATGCGCTTGAAATTAGGTTGGAGATTGAAGAAAATAGCAATTTAATTTGTATTTTGCATGCAAGATTTTTTTTTTACCTTTTCTGAAATTGCCTGTATTATTCAATTTATGGTGCATAATGAATGATTTTTGCATTTTGAGGGTGCAAAGTACTCTTATTATTTTTCACATGTGAAAAGTGTCGAAGACTCTATTTCAAGAGAGTAAAGTGGAATTAAGCTGGCTTTTCTACTTTTTATTTATTTATTTTCTCCTCGTCACCTTTATCCCATGTAGATTATTTATTGTTAAACATGGATATTTTGTTTTATATTTTATTTATTAATATATTATTCTATGTAACTCGTGTATAGGGGCGGTCCCAGGGTCCTGGAGACCCAAGGCGAAAATAAAAAACGAGGCCCTCTTAATTATTAACCTTATTCTAACTTATCAACTCATTTCTCAACTACAAGCCCATAACTTCATTTTCAACATATTTTTTGCAAGATTTTATTTTTTTTATGTATAGAGCTCCTTTTGTGATTAATTCTATAATACTAAAGAGCCAAATTATCAAATTCAAATACAAAGACATAAAAAAATCTAGGAATAAAAATTAAACATGAGAATTTTGTGTTAAAAAAACGGTTATTTGCTTACCATTTGGGGCCCTTTAGCTTGGCATTATGTTTTCTTGTTTATGTTTTGGGCTTTATTAGATTGGCCCATATAAATATAAAAATGAAATAAAAGGAAAAAGGTAGCTCTTCCAGACACAAAACCTATTATTGCTTACCATTTTGGGCCCTTTAGCTTGCCATTATGTTTTCTTATTTATATTTTGAGTTTTATTAGATTGACCCATATAAATGAAAAAAAGAAATAAACATAAAAGGCAACCCTTCATATTTATGTTTTGGGCTTTATTAGATTGGCCCTTATAAATGAAAAAAAGAAATAAAAGTAAAAGGCAATCCTTCCAAAACACAAATCGGGGTACGAACGCACGACATCCCCGTCTAATAAGAATTCTTTTGCCAACTCTACTGAAGACAAATGTTAAAAGAAATTATACATGTGTTTATCTATAGAAAGTTTATCAAAATTTGAGGCCCTAATATTTTCGATTTTCTGGAGGCCCAAGGCGACGGCCTTGCTCGCCTTGGACTTGGGCCGGCCCTGCTCGTGTAATTAGTAAAAGAATATCACGTGTCAATGTGTGACAACATTTTATATATAAGGATAGGGTAAATTTTATTTTCTCCTTATACTTTGGCTCGATATCACTTTACCCAGTTTTACTCTTAAATTGCATCGATTTGCACCCATGTACTTGAAAAGTTGTCTCAATTTGGCCCTCGCCGTTAGTTTTCTCACATTTGACCTTAATGCCGCTTGATCCAAGCCTGAAAATTACAAAACAAACCACCTCTCTCAGTTTAAATAATTATTAAAAAAAATTGTGATTGGTCAAACGGTGTTAAGGTCAAATGTGTGACAACTAACAACGGGGGGCATATTGAGACAATTTTTCAAGTGCAAAGGCGCAACCGAGAATAGATCGAATAGAGTAAAATGATAACGAGCCACAAAGTAAATGGGGGATAGTGAAATTTACCCATAAAAATATTCATAGCTAAGAGCAACTCCAATGCTAGGTATAAAAATTGAGTTATCAAATATTCATTTGATATTTGAAATAATATTTTAATATTGATTTAAAATTATCTTTTCCAACCATGGTTATCAAACTAATTAGCAATTGGAAGTTTATGGGTGATTTTATTTGAAATTGCTACATGTTATCTTGTGATTGGATGTTTAGGAGGTTACATTTTTTATAACTCAATTTTCAGCAAGTATATTTTCATGCTATGAGGTGAGTTATCAAAAAAGAATCCTCATATTATAACTCCATTGAAGTTGAAAATTTCTATTTTATGATAGGTAAATAGTGGTTAAATGTTTGAATACTCTATTTGATAACTCCATTGGAGTTAATATAAACAATCAATTATATATTTATCTTTTCCGCCACAAGTTATACAAAAATAATTACTTAATAAATTAATTATGATTTTCTTTGGTAATACCATTAATTTCTTTCAAGTAAATCAATAACCGCAATTGTCTTTTACAATTTCTGTTGTTAAAGTTTCTCTCAATATTGTTAGTTTGAAGTAAGTCTCTCCAATTAATATTAAATTATTTGTCACATGCAGTTCAAATGCTCTTCAAATTTCATACAACAAGTTTTCATTAAAAAATAATTGGGGATTAGATTAAGGAAATGAGTTTTGTATTCCTTTATACGTTCATTTGAAATAGAAGATAAGATTTAACTAGCCAGCTAGGTTCTTTGCGCGTGATTTATTTAGATTGATATAAGTTGATATCATTTTGATTTATTTATTAAGGTTCATTTTTTTTAATTAATAAAACTAGTAAATCAAGTTCACAACACAAAGTTAAATTAGTAAATTTACTAGTTTTTTTTTTTAAATAAGAGATAACCCTAGTGATGTTGCTCCAAAATGTTGGGTCAGCCCAATAGTCTTGAAGTCCAGAAATCTTCAAGCCCAATATTAGGAATGCCGAGAGTCCTTGCCACGCGTCCGAGGTAGTCAAAGGGACGGCTTCACTCGTTAACCTACAAAACAGTTGAAAACACTAGGTGACACGCCGGGGGTGGCCCGGCGATTGTCCTCCGACGCTCAAGTCAGAAAACTATCACAATATAAGCAAATAATATTAATTAATTGCCTAAATAGTACTTACCTTCTTATGTGAGTTAAATCACATATTTATAGGTGATGGAATATGAAGACTTCTTGTAGAAATCCGATGTGGGACAATATGATATAACTAAAATCCTATTGGGTTTTAGTAGATGTGATAATTGGGCTTTGATTTAAGCTTTTAGACCAAAAATCCAATTAGGCACATCATTAAGCCCCCCACTCCCAAGTAGGGCCACAGGCACGTGGACCTGGTTGGGAGTAACTTAGGAACAGTCGTTCGAGGACGTAGAATATCCCTTTCAAAGCCTCGAGGGGAGCTGATAGAATTTCCATATTTTGAGGGGTTATGGTGTAAGTGTGAAAAATTTGGAGTCCCTCGGCGCAAATTTCATGAAATTCGGAGTTGTTGGCCGGAATTTAGGAGTGAAGGCGCGTTTCCCGTTAATTAATTGAGTGTTGGGCCTTGGGTTGTGGGGGAGTGGAGGCGTTGTGACGTCATCAAGGTGTGGCGTGACGTCACCCAAATCGAAATCCGTGCTGATGGATCTTCCTTGGAGAGCGAGTTGACTCGTCCGGATGAGTCATCTCGGATGGACGGGTCAACGCGGGTGGACGGGTCAACTCGAGTGGACGGGTCAACTCAAGTGGCTAGGGTGTGAGAGTTGAGTGGAGTGGGATATGAACCTGCTGATGTCACGAGCACAGTCACCAAGGGTAGAAAAAAGGTGAAATCTGACACCTTCACTTCTCCCTTTTCTCTATTCCCGTTCTTCTTGTTTTCTTTTCCCTTTTTTTTTTTTTTTGCCGTTTCTTGACTCTACTCTCTGCATTCCAGTTTCTTATTTTATTATATTATATAATATAATAATATAATATAATATAATAAATATTATATTATATTATTTTATTATTCATTTTTTTCTTTCTTTTTTGGAAAAAATTGACACGGCTAATTTATTTTGGAGAAATCGTTTCGAGACTTTGTCACTTGGAGTCCGTTTCTCACCAAAAACGAGAACTTAATTTATCTTCCTCAGTGGGTGATATCCCTTGGCTTTATTGTCTAGTGAGACTTGCGCATTTCCTAAAGAATGAGTTATGATTCAACTTTTCCGGCGAGACGGTATTCCTTGGCTATATCGCCTAGTGGGGGTACGTCTTTCGTAAAGAATGAGCTTTACATTATCGCTTTAACGGGGCGAAATCCCTCGGCTTGATTGCCTAGCGGGAAGCACACATTTCGTAAAGAATGAGTTATGCTTTATCTTTTCCGGTGAGACGGTATCCCTTGGCTATATTGCCTATTGGGATGTTCGGCTCTCGTAAAGAATGAACTTTACTTTATCTTTTTAGGTAAGACGGTATCCCTTGGCTTAATCGCCTAGTGGGAAGTCCGTATTTTTGTACATGGTGGTTGATCAGACCCTCAAGTTTTTTTTTTATGCAGGAAGTTAACCTTTTGCTTAAGTGTTCTATTTGAACTTCTTATGGCGTGTCAGACTTCCTTGAGCTTTAGTTGCTCTATTTTTTGAGCTTTGGGGAGTGAGAAAACAAGGTTCGGGTTGGCCAAACCCTTTGGATCCTTGGTATCTTCCCCTTTAGCTATTTTTTTTTTGAATCTATCGATTTTTTATTAAATTAATTGTAGAGGCACTGCGTGCAGAAGACAAATGGTTGATGTAGAAATTACGGCGGCAATATCCCACTGGCTAAAAAAGTTTATTAAGAATCATGCGGCTTGTGACCGGTGTGCCGCCGACTTATTACATAATTGGAAATATTGTGCGGGGCGGTATGCCACCGACTTATTATATTATTGGAAATATTGCGCGGGGCGATATGCTCCCGACTTATTGCTGAAAAGAAATTACATGGGGCCCGCGTGGGGCAATAATAAATATTAAGTAAAGTATTTCATCAGATTGCGATTGTTCTAGGAATTCGCTCAAGTGCCCCTCTTGGAGAAGTCTTTCGAGTGATTGCTTAAGCTGAAAGCACTCATCAGTAGTGTGACCACGATCTCTGTGGTATTCACAGTAGTTATTTAACTTTTGTTGTTCCGGATTCTCCTTCATCCTTCTCGGTGGTTGAAGAATACCCTTCTACTCAGCGATGATCATCATGTCAACAAGTTTATCCTTGAGAGGTGAGAACTTCTCGAAGGTGCGATTTTCGATGGGATGTCTCTCTTCTTCTCTATTATAGTTGTGTCTTTCCACGTCGCGCTCTCGTTTAAGGGGTACTCTCATCTCCGTGATCTCCTCAATCCGTATGTACTTCCCAGCGCGGTTCAAAAGCTCCTCCAGAGTCTTAGGGGGTCGGCCTGCGATGGACTCTTGAAAACAAACATGCTTCAAATTTTGCTGTAGTATGTCGGCTAAGATCTCGTTATTAACGTGGCGCACTTCATGTACTGCTTTGACAAATCGTTGTATGTAATCTCTGAGCGGCTCTCCGTCTCGTTGTATGACCTTGAAGAGATATGATCCAGTTTTGGCATATTTCTTATTTATTGAGTAGTGGTTAAGGAAATGTGTCGCTAGTTGGTCCAGATTGTCTAAGGACCCTCCAGGCAAGCCGTTGAACCAAACTTGTGCCTGATCAGTCAGCGTAGTCTGAAAAATCTTGCAGTAAGCTGCGTTACTGAGGCCGTAGAGGTCAAGCTTGGCGTAAAAGTTATTTAAATGATCTTGGGGATCTCCGGTCCCGTCAAATTGGGGTAGATTGGGGATCCTAAATCCGGGAGGTAAGACTTCTTCCATAATGGCAGGAACAAATGGGCTTATTCGAGCGGGGAATGTTTCAAAGCGAGCGGCCGTTGGCCTCGATGCTTTTTGTCGAGGTCTCCTTGAGTTACGGTCATCAAAGCCCTCACGACTCCTTGTCTCTTCAGGTCGGGAATATCTACTTCCAAATTTATTTCCAATAGAGTCTCTACGGCAAAAGGAGCGTTCGCGACTCCTATTTTCTCATGACTCGTGGCGTGCAACACCCGGCCGAGAAGAAACACTTCTCTCTCGACGGCTATGCGCTGCTCTCTCCCTTGGAGGAGCCCTCTGCCTCAAGGGACGTGGCGACCCGCGGCGAGCTTCTCTTCGAGAGGGGCGGTTCGATGATGGGTTGCAATGAGGCGATTGGTGGTGAGCGTGTTTTGGAGGGGTTCGTCCGGAAGAGAAAATTCGATCGCTGAGGGACACTCTCTCCTCTGAGTCGTAAAGTTCCACGATCGGTGGAGTGGAGTGGATATGGAGGGAATCCACAAGATCATTTTCCGTCCGAGTTGGCTCTTGGAAGTCGGCTCCACCCTGAGTAGCAACGCATTGCGCCACTGCCTTTGTCGCCGCCCAAGCTGCTACTTTGGCCACCGTTTCATCCATCATGGCTTGGAAATCCTCCGTTGAACACCTCGTTGGGTGGGCTTCTCCCGTAGTTCTTTTCCTTCGAGGCGGCTTCAGGACTCCGCCACTACCTTGAGGCGGCTGGTTGGGATCGCCTTGACCCTCTTCGTTGGCCGCTCCCATAGTTTTTTTGCTTCGAGGCAGCTCTAAGACTCCACCGCTACCTTGAAGCGGTTGGTTGGGATTGCCTTGACCACCTCCGTTCGCGACACGTGCTCTAGTTTGCATTCCCACAGACGGCGCCAAAATGATGCTGCTCCAAAATGTTGGGTCAGCCCAATGGTCTTGAAGTCCGGGAATCTTCAAGCCCAATATTAGGAATGCCGAGAGTCCTTGCCACGCGTCCGAGGTAGTCAAAGGGACGGCTTCACTCGTTAACCTACAAAACAGTTGAAAACACTAGGTGACACGCCGGGGGTGGCCCGGCGATTGTCCTCCGACGCTCAAGTCAGAAAACTATCACAATATAAGCAAATAATGTTAATTAATTGCCTAAATAGTGCTTACCTTCTTATGTGAGTTAAATCACATATTTATAGGTGATGGAATATGAAGACTTCTTGTAGAAATCCGATGTGGGACAATATGATATAACTAAAATCCTATTGGGTTTTAGTAGATGTGATAATTGGGCTTTTATTATTAATTAGATTGATTTGGGCTTTTAGAACAAAAATCCAATTAGGCACATCACCTAGTTTTGAAAATATATATAGATAGGTGCTATAGATTTTTCTATCTTAGTCAAAAATCCAAATTCTAATCTTAATTTGACAGACCCGTGGACAAATTAAAATACCCGTTTTACCCTTTTAATTTCAATTCAACCCCTAACTCCTAGCCTTTTCTCCCACCCCACTCCCACATCTCTCAGCCGTCATTTTTCCCTTCTCTCTCTTTATCCCCTCTCTCTCTAACTATCTCTCTGCCCACAGCAATTTCCCTTCTCTTCTCTCTTTCTCCCTTTCCCTCTAACTATCTCTCTGCCCACAGCCCTTCGTCGCGGTCGCTGCTTCCCTCACCTCCTTGCGCCGCCGCCGTTGCTCCCCCACCTCCTTGCGCCGCCGCCGCTACTACCCTCACCTTCTTGTGCCGTCGCCCGCTGCTCCCCAACCTCCTTGCACCGCCGCCGCTGCTCCTCCCACAGCATTGCGCCGCCGTTCCTTTTCGCGTGCTCGACGCTAATCGCCGCCTTGAATCACCCGTCCACATCGCATAGACTCGATGATGCCAAAAACATGATGGATGAAGGTTTGTTTGTTTTAAATTCGTTTTAAATCTCATTCTTCGTTTGATGAAATGGTTCTACGTTTTTGTTTTAGTTTCTTCTCTTTCTTTGGTTGAGGGAGGGCTCAAATCAGATCTACTATTATTTATTAACAAAAATTAGATCTACTATGTTTTTTAAGATCTGTGAACAAGTAATATTAAAATCTTTTTCTTTGGATTAATTTGATTTTTTATTTGGTTTGATTCTTATGTTGTTCATTTTTGTTATAAATCGTCTTTTATTTTTCGTATTTATTTGAATATGATCCGAAATGCCTCAAGTGTGAGAGCTCTGTTTGCCTGTAGTAGAAATTTAATCAGTAGCGATTACTTAGATAGGTGATTTATGTCAGGTGAATAAACAGTTAGATTCATATATGTAGTCATGTATAGTCATGGATACATATAACTTATACATGACTATAGAACTTGGGTCAGGTGAATATACCGTTATATGTATATACAGATATACACTACTGATTGTATGTATATACAATTATACAGTTATATACAGGTGAAATTGTTTATACGTTATTGTTTTAGTTTTTCCTCTTTCTTTGGTTGAGGGAGGGCGTCTCAAATCAGATCTACTGTTTTTTATTAAAAAAAAATATCAAATCTACTATGTTTTTTAAGATCTGTGAACAGTTAATATTAAACTCTTTTTCTTTGGATTAATTTGATTTTTTAATTTGTTTGATTCTTATGTTGTTCATTTTTTTTATAAATTATGTCTTTTATTTTTTGTATTTATTTGAAGATGATCCGAAATGCCTCAAGTGTGAGAGCTTTGTTTGCTTGTACTAGAAACTTAATCTATAGTTGCTACTTATATGGGTGATTTTGGTCAGGTGAATATACAATTATGTGTAGCCATATACAGTCATATATGTAGTCATGTATAGTCATGGATACATATAACTATACGTGACTATAGAACTTGTAGTATACAATAATCATTTGTAGTCGATTATAGTACAGTAAATTTATCAAAAAAAAACATGTTTTTTTTTTTTGTATTTTTCATGTAATCTAACTCGCATGTTCCATTTTGCTCTTTAACTTGTACTTTTGTGGTCACAGGTTTTGCTTTGTATAACATTATGAGATGCAAAGATTAAGACGCAGAGAAGTGCCATGTGAAGTTATATTCATGCTACAATACTCCAGACTTATGCCACTTACATAACTATAGATAATTGTAGATAACTATAGTCACGTGTAGTGACATATAGGTATATGTATGCTATGCGCTTTTTAATGTATAGTAATGCATGTTCATGTTTTGAAGATTATATGGACGTGATTGTGTTTTTTTTTTTTGGGTTAGTTGATTTAAAATATCAAGATTAAAATGCGTAAATTTTGTTGTTGGTGTAGATTAATTTTGGGATAAAAAGACATTACATGATTACATATGTAACTATACATGACTGTGGTATACTATAGTTAGGTGTAGTATACTATAGTCATGTATAGTTAATTGCAGTACAATAAATTTATCAAAAAAAATTAATAACTAAAAATTAAAAAAAATAACTAAAAACCAAATAAAAAAAATTAAAAATTAAAAGAATTATAAAAATTAAAAAATATTAAAAAAATATACAAAAGAGGGTATGTATAAAAAATAATTATAAAATAAACATTTATTTTTTTTATTTAAAAAAATCTATAAAAATGCTAAATGCAGGCCCAAAAATGCTAAATGCAGTTGGGCGTTATGCTGAATACAGAGGCGAAAATCTGAATGCAGTTGAACAAAAATTGCACTTAAGGGCACAATAGTACTTTTGCCTCTCCAAGAGTTAAGGAAGAATTTTAGGGGTGAACCTATCCCTATATATTTTGCATTTTAGGAGTGTATATCAAATGGAAACTTTTTTTTTCTTTTTAATTATATACATGGACGAAAAGTTCAGATCAGAATTAAACATTTAGCCGATCCATTCATCCGCACGTACAATTAGAACATATATAAGAGCAATAAAAAACCAACATTATCACTAATTAAAAATCAATCAGAAACCACACACAATTACTCATAATTATATTCCATGGTTGCATGCATGTAACATATTGATATGCATAATTGGGTCAACCCAATGGGCCTACAAATTACTTACCTACTGGCCACGAGCCCAATATCGAAGACCACTATCACCGAGACCCAATCACCTTCAAGTAAGGTTTGGGCCCGACAATCTCAACTAAGCTATAAATAAAGGTTTGAATTCATTCCTTAAGGTACGTCCTATTAACTGAGCAATACTATTAACTGTATTCTCTGGACTATTTCTATGTCAGTACGTCTGACTTGAGCGTCGGAGGGGTTTCCGCCGGATCAACCCCCGGCTTAGTTCATGTGTTCTATGATCGCAGGTACCTCAGGATCATCAAGTTGTCAAGCTACTGATCTGCTTTGCTCTCCCAGTTCATTTTCTACACCACCGTAGGTGATCTAAGTAATTAGCATCATCACATATAATCACTAATAGCAACATGCAGTAATTACTTAATGCGTACCTGCAATATGCAATTACACGTTCGTGATATTAATTAGTTGATCTTGAAAATAGTTAAGTGTAATTGATTGCTCTTATACAGTGGCGGATCCATGATGAAAATTCAGGGTATGTCGGTTGTGCCGAGTCCAAGAATCTACTGTATAGTGGGGTTAAAATTTTGGGGGTTCGGGGGCAGCGTCCCTGAAAAAAAAATTTGAACCTTCTTTTTGTTGGATAAATTAGGAGAAGGGAAAAAAAATTGAATTTTTTTTTTTTTTTTTGGATAAATTAGGAGAATAAAAATTTGTTGTATATTTTGAATTTTGGGTGGACTTAATAATAATATAGATATAATATAATGTGTTTTTGGGGAGAGGGGCTAAAAAACAGGAAAAAGTTTAGGACTATTTTTGTATATTTTGAATTTTGGGTGGACTAAATAATAATATAGATATAATATAATGTGTTTTTGGGGAGAGGGGCTAAAAATTAAAAGAAAAAAGTTAGGACTATTTTTACATATTTTGAATTTTGGGTGGACTAAATAGTAATATAGATATAATATAATGTGTTTATGGGAGAGGGGCTCAAAAGAAATTTAGACAAAAAAAATAAACAATACTTTTTTGTAACATGGTGGAGTCGAACTCATAACCTCATCTAACAACTTGGAGATCTTGGGGTGGTCCATGGCATACTCGGCCACCCCCTAGATCCGCCCCTGCTCTTATATATGCAATAATTTCAAATTAGTGAAGCGTTGATTGTTTAATTGCTCTTATATATGTTCGACTTCTTGATTAGTTTGGGGATGAACTAAACGTATGTACGTCTCGGTTTATCTTGAGAATAGTGTAATTGGACTTAGTTTTTTAAAAATATTTGAGCTTAATTATGGATAATAAATTGAAAATTTAGGTTCGGTTTGTTGTTGCATTAATTTGGAGATATTGTTCTAATTGCAATTAATTGCTAATTAAAGATTCTTAAATTGAGGAAAAATAGGTGCTTGATATATGCTTAAAGAATTGATGTACAATTGATCGACTGATTGAGGCTTGAACTGATCATTCGGGTTTACTTTAATTGCTTTGGTTAAGATTCAATTTTTTTGCAGGTGACTCAGATCGTAATTAATCGCTTACAAGTTATTTTTATGCTACAACCGGTGAAGATTATATTGAGATTTTTACTATTGATCTACACGCACCAATGCTGTTGTGTGTGTTTGTTTGCTTATAAAATGGTAAAGATTTACACACTGTATTTCAATTTTCACATGATATAAACCGGCTCATGCATTAGTTTACGATTTCTGTTGAGTGGAGCTGGTAATTTAGTTTTCTTTCTTTTAATTAGTTTATTTTCATAGACTTATTAATCTGATTTATTAAATTAGGGCAATGTAAAACAGTATATATTTCTTTTATATAAGTTGATTGTCAAACTTCCAAAACTCACGTATTATGTAATGGGGTGATTACAAATAAGCCCATCAATGGATACTTATTAATAAAGAGATCCAGATAAAAATCTTCTTTATCAATAAGTCCATATATGGTTCACATTTTTGTAAAGCATTAAAATAACCCCTCATACTTTAATATGCTTCAATTTTATTATTAACTTAATTTAACCTCAATTTGACCCCAAATTTTACAAATTATTCAATTTTGACCCAAAACTTTTTCTTTTCAAAATTTTCTTTTTTTGAAAAACTTTTTTTTTCCTGCCGGATTCCGGCGTTGACTTTTCAATTTTTTTTTTATTTTTTTTTCTTCCGGATTTTTTCGCCAGTTTCCGACGTTGACTTTTGTTTTTCTTTTCTTTATTTCTGTAACTTTTTTTTTCGTTAAAACAACATTATTGCTGTGATTGACTGTAATATTAACTATATTACTGTTGAACACAGTAAAATTAACTAAACTACAGTTTAACACAGTAATATTGCTATATTAATCTCTAACACAGTAATATTAACACAACAAAACTCATTATAATTGTGTAATAGAGTCATATTACTATATTGACCGTTCAACAAATGTAAACATAATAAAAAGTCAAAATAATTAATATTACTGTGAGTGACAGTAATATTACTATAACAACAGTAATATTACCGTCAACCATAGTTATATTACAATAATAGACAGTAATATTATTACGTTACTCCGTGAATAACTCAAACAAAAAAAATCCAAACAAAGTAATAATATTGATGTGGTTGACAACAATATTACTATAACAACAGTAATATTACCGTCAACCACAGTAATATTATTGTGTTTACAGTAATATTACAATAATAGACAGTAATATTATTACGTTACTCCGTGAATAACTCAAACAAAACAAAAAACCCAAAAAATAATAATATTGATGTTGTTGACAGTAATATTATTGTGTTTACAGTTATTTTACTGTCAACGACAGTAATATAATTACGTTGACTTGTCAACAAATCAAAAAAATTAAAAAAATAACAAAAAATAAAAAATAATAATATTACGTTAATTTACTGTCAACAAATTAACGGTTCACTATATGTCTATGTAAACAAATTATGAATAAATCATTAACTAACAAGTCTCGTAAATGGCTACCTAAGGTGATATCTGTATGTCTACGACACCACATGCAATTGACACACTCATCCGGTGAAAACTACTCGAAGGTTCTTCTACTTACCGTCTAATTATCAAAATAGCTCTGTCGAGTCAATCGCAATAATCACAGATAAAGCACATAAATTGATCAAGTTCATGCACTAACAATCATATAAAGTAGAAGAAATAATCATAAAATCATAATTGCACAATCTCAAGAAAACGGGTTCACCATCCCCACATAGGGTTCCAACAAAATCCTAGATTAAAAACTTAGCTATGCATAACGAAAAACATAATAAAAGTAATAAAAGTCATAGATTAAGAAAAGATAGGTGAAAGAAGAATTATGATGAAGAGTTGTCAATTCTCCGTCTTCGATTCTTCGTTCTCTCGCTCCTCTCGCTCCAAGGTTGTGTCAAAAGTCCCCTTTGATTCGTGCTTGGTTTGGGCTTAAATAGATGTCCCAACTTGGTAGATGATTCTAGGTTTCCTTGTGTGTTTAAAAGTCCAAAATTGTCTCCAGCGTGATTTGGCACGGCCGCGCGAAAATCAGTGCAATTCTCGCACGGCCGCGCGAGAATCGCCGAAACCTTCTGACCAATTTCTGCATTTGGCACGGCCGTGCCATTTTTAGGTGTAAATTTGGGACGGCCGTGCCGTGCCAATTCCTTCAGATTTTTGATTATTTCACTTTTGGCCCATATTTTCTTCAAAATTGCAGTTTTGACCCCAAACTTTTCCAAATCAGCAATTTGTACCTAGAATACCATAAATCAACTTTTTAAGAACCAATTATCGTTAAATCACACCAAAAGCTCAAATAAAAAGATACGATAAAGTGTAAAAATATACACTTAACACACCCCCAAACTTGATCTTTTGTTTGTCCTCAAGCAAAAACTAACAACTTTCACAGCAACACTCTCAACAAATGCCTCTCATCACATAGATTAATGGTCAACTTTTTTTTTTTTTTTTTTCAGAACTTGCAATTATCATGACAATTCTCAAAAATTTACAAGCTTGTAATTCATAGATACGTATTCACTCACCATTGCTAAAAACCACAAACCATGCTATCGCTTCAAGTATCCCATATTTGTACATTAAAAATGGAGAAAATTTATACTTACATAATAATATTCAACTCCAAAGACTCACCAAATTTCTTTACTCGGCTAGTATCAAATAATTGAGCTATTGGGATCGTTGGGACTTTTTGGCTTTCAAATGTTGGGCTTTTTTGATATCTGTATGTCTACGACACCACATGCAATTGACACACACATCCGGTGAAAACTACTCGAAGGTTCTTCTACTTACCGTCTAGTTATCAAAATAGCTCTGTCGAGTCAATCGCAATAATCACAGATAAAGCACATAAATTGATCAAGTTCATGCACTAACAATCATATCAAGTAGAAGAAATAATCATAAAATCATAATTGCACAATCTCAAGAAAACGGGTTCACCATCCCCACATAGGGTTCCAACAAAATCCTAGACTAAAAGCTTAGCTATGCATAACGAAAAACATAATAAAAGTAATAAAAGTCATAGATTAAGAAAAGATAGGTGAAAGAAGAATTATGATGAAGAGTTGTCAATTCTCCGTCTTCGATTCTGCGTTCTCTCGCTCCTCTCGCTCCAAGGTTGTGTCAAAAGTCCCCTTTGATTCGTGCTTAGTTTGGGCTTAAATAGATGTCCCAAGTTGGTAGATGATTCTAGATTTCCTTGTGTGTTTAAAAGTCCAAAATTGTCTCCAGCGTGATTTGGCACGGCCGCGCGAAAATAAGTGCAATTCTCGCACGGCCGCGCGTGAATCGCCGAAACCTTCTGCCCAATTTCTGCATTTGGCACGGCCGTGCCATTTTTAGGTGTAAATTTGGGAATGCCGTGCCGTGCCAATTCCTTCAGATTTTTGATTATTTCACTTTTGGCCCATATTTTCTTCAAAATTGCAGTTTTGACCCTAAACTTTTCCAATTCATCAATTTGTACCTAGAATACCATAAATCAACTTTTTAAGAACCAATTATCGTTAAATCACACCAAAAGCTCAAATAAAAAGATACGATAAAGTGTAAAAATATACACTTAACACACTCCCAAACTTGATCTTTTGTTTGTCCTCAAGCAAAAACTAACAACTTTCACAGCAACACTCTCAACAAATGCCTCTCATCACATAGATTAATGGTCAACTTTTTTTTTTTTTTTCAGAACTTGAAATTATCATGACAATTCTCAAAAATTTACAAGCTTGTAATTCATAGATACGTATTCACTCACCATTGCTAAAAACCACAAACCATGCTATCGCTTCAAGTATCCCATATTTGTACATTAAAAATGGAGAAAATTTATACTTACATAATAATATTCAACTCCAAAGACTCACCAAATTTCTTTACTCGGCTAGTATCAAATAATTGAGCTATTGGGATCGTTGGGACTTTTTGGCTTTCAAATGTTGGGCTTTTTGGTTCGAGGTAGGAGATATGGGTATAGGTGGCTATGCTTCTTGAATTGAGATGATTACGCCAAATTTTGATAGATAGGCGTTTGAAACAATGAATTCACCTCTAAGGACTTTAATACACTCGATTCTTAAGAGTTCAAAAGTCTCCACTTTTGCTCTTAAGACAATGGATCGAGCTTTCAAAACAGTTCAACAACTAGTCCTTACTTCCCCTTCTAGTCTCTTCTTCTTCTTTTTCTTTCTCTTTTTTTTTTATTATTTTTTTTTATATTTCTTTTTTTTTTCTTTTTTTTTTCTTTTTTTTACCGAAGAAGAAGAAGGACCTTATAAAAAAATTCGACCGAACTCCAAGGGTTAATTTTTCAAAAATCTTCCACTTATTCTACCTTATACGCATTGGCTAAAAGAAAGAACACCGTTTCTCCAAGGCTCAATCAAGGTTCGAATGATAAAAATTTAAAGGTAGGCTTGAAAGGCTCAAACGGTTCAAAGATGGCCCAAATCACTTCCCAATTTACTCAACAATTTAATATTTCACTTTGTAAATTCATAAGACAAGTTCTAAAACCGAATAGCATATGATATAACATAAATTAACTCAAATTTTAAAACACAAAACTTTCAACCAAAGCAACGCATAATTCGAGATTCCTAACAATGACTCATTCTTACGACACTTTGAATCAAAAGCTCATCAAAATTCGATCAAAATCAAGATAAAACAAGCAATTTCATCATTAAACATCGACCATCTTTCATCATCATGATTCATTGAAGCATTTATCTCAAGCAAATTTTTTTTTTAAAAGCAATAAATAAACTAAAACAACTCAAATAATAAAAAAAAAATCCTAAGGCATGCAAACTAAAAAATTAAAGCACATAAAGAAGTAATTATCCACCCCCAAACTTAAAATTTACATTGCCCTCAATGTAATTACCACGAAGTTTAAGGATAGAATACACCTGAATAAGTCGTTTTGGCCATGTCCGGGCTGCTCTTCCACCCTCGCCTTTATTATGCTTCAGTTGAGGTTCGCACGGCCGTATGAGATTTTGAACTATTTTGCGCACGGCCGTGCGAAACTTGAATTCTGGGTAGTAGCCTATTGTTTCTCGGACGGCCGTGCGAGAATTCAGTGTAAATTCCGCACGGCCGCGCCCCTTCTCAATTTTGGGCAGTAGCCTCTCCGATTTTCCACACGGCCGTGCTGGATTCAAGCCTTTTTTGGTGCGGCCGTGTGAAGTGCAAAATTGCACTTTGACCCCTGAAAATAAAAAAAATTGCTTATTTAATTAGCTTGCATGCTTATAAAATAAATAAATAAAATAAAACAAAAAAACATAAATAATAAAAAAAAAACAAAAATCTCGGGTTGCCTCCCGAGAAGCGCTAAGTTTATAGTTTTCAGCCAGACTTTGTTCCTTCTCTTCAATTCCTTGGCTTTTGAACCCATCTCCTAACTTCCTTTTGGAGAAAGTCTTGAATAAATGGGTTGATCCGATTCTTCTTTCGACTGGTTCGCTTAGGAATGCCCTTTAATTTATTCTTCTTGATGTCATGAGGCGTGCCATCATCGTCTTTTATCACGGTGTTTTGAGTAGGTGTTGTAACCAACTCAACCTTTTTCTTTTGTTCTCCTACATGCACATTAGTATCCACAAAAAAATTTAAATCATGTAATTTAACAGGAAAAAGTTTAGAATCACTTACCTCATCAAGAAGATAACATCCATTAGCCGTAATAGGCTTTTCATCTACCCGGTACACCTTGAAGATCACTGTTTCTTCCCCCACACTCATTCTTAGCTCTCTCTTTCCTACATCAATAATTGACCTACCGGTTGCTAAGAATGGGCGTCCTAAGATAAGGGGAATATTTTCATCTTCCTCTATGTCTAGTACTAGAAAATCGGCCGGGAGTATGAACTTATCTACCTTGACCAATACATCTTCAACTATACCTAAAGGGTGAGTAAAAGATCTATCGGCTAGCTGCAAGGTCACGGAAGTAGGCTTAATTTCTCCTAAATTCAATTTCTCATAAATTGATAAAGGCATTAAATTTACGCTCGCCCCTTGATCACAAAACGCCCGCCCAAAATACCTAGTACCTATTGTGCATGGAATGGTACAACTGCCCGGATCTCTAAGCTTCGGTGGAATTTTATTTGCAAGGATAGCACTACTTTGCTCATTGAGGTCTATGATTGCTGCACACTCCGGAAGCCTCATCTTCTTCGATACAATCTCCTTTATAAACTTAACCCAATTTGGCATATGCTTAAGTGCCTCAACAAAAGGAATATTAACATGCAACTTTTTAAGATAATCCAAAAATAACTGAAATTGCATATCAAGCTTGGAGTTTGAAAACGTTGAGGGAAAGGTACCTGGGAGTAGATTCACTTACTGCGATCTTTGTGTTGCTTGGCCTGACCTCGGTCTTTTCTTTGGCCTCCTCTACAATAGGCGGTGGTGCAACGGACTTCTTAGGACCTTCCTCTAATTGCCTCCCATTGCGCAAACTTACTGCATTGCACTGCTCGATGTTGCTCTTTCGAGGATCTTCTGTATTCGACGGCAGTGCTCCCGACGGCCTCGCGTTTAGCTGGGTTGCAAGTGGACCCATTTGTGTCTTCAAATTTCGAATGGAAGCTTGAGTGGATGTCATGAATTGAGCTAAGATGTTTGCTAGATCTCCACCTTGAGGTGGAGCTTGAGGCGGATTTTGGAATCCGGGAGCTGGCCTTTGTCCTTGTTGATTTCCTCCCCATCCAAAGTTGGGGTGATCTTTGCATCCCGGATTATAAGTGTTGGAGTACGGGTTCCTCTGTTGTCGATTAGTGTCATGCACATAATTTAGAGACTCCGTTCCTTCTACGCACTGGTTGGGAACTTGGACTGCATGGACTTGCTGAGTTTGCAATGCTGCTACTTGCTTTGATAGCTAGTCTAATTGGGCAGTGATTGCGGTGACGCCTTCTAACTCCAAAATTCCTCCCGTCTTTATGGCTCCACTATTTGACCTGTCCGATGCCCGCATGTATTTATCCCTAGCGATTCGCTCCAAAAGTTCGTATGCTTCGTCATAGGTCAAGCTCATGAACATACCGCCAGCTGCTGAATCGAGCACCGTTCTCGAATTATCTTGCAACCCGTTGCCGCCACTCTTGAAGACCATGATTGGGGCATCTCTGAATTAATTGTTTGAACCGCTCCCACGTCTCGAATAACGCTTCACCGGCATCTTGTATGAAATTTTGTATTTCTCTCCGGATTATCTCATTTTTTGTTGGGGAGTTGTATGTGTTCATGAAGAGTTGTGCTAGTTGGGGCCAAGATGAGATGGAGTGCGGTGCACGAGTTTGTAACCAGTCTCGGGCTGCCCCTTGTAAAGAGTGCTTGAACAGGCGGAGTTGCAGTGCTTCGGGTGATACTCCTTTCATCTTGTGCGAATCACATGTTTCGAGGAAGTTGACCAAGTGGAGATGCGGATCTTCATGAGCTAATCCGCTGAATAACCCATTGTTTTGGAGCATAGTAAGGAGTCCCGCTCGAATTTCGAAATTGTTGGCTTCAATGGGGGGCTGCTGGATGCTCGATTGAAACCCATTGAGTGTTGGAACGGTGTACTCATGCAATGCTCGTTGACGAGATGGTGGATTAATTAGCAGAAGTTGCTCTTGCTCGTTGACGATATTTCCTGCCGCATTCGGTAGGCGCCCTTGGTCATCTCCCCTACGATTATTCTCTTCTTCCATTCGCATAAAAAGTACCTAAACAAAAATAATAAAAATAAAATAAGCAAAGAAAATAATTAAATAAAATAAATAAAACGGCTGAAGTAAGAAAAATTGCTCAAATTTAATATTAGGATAAATAGATAATTTAGCCGTATTCCCCGGCAACGGCGCCAAAAGCTTGTTGGGTGCTAAATACCAACACGCAAGTGCACGTATCGCAAACAAGTAGTAAAAGTAGACTCGTGAGAGTCGGATGTCGATCCCACAGGGAATACTCAAATTATCTAATCCTAAGTACCAAATTCTAACAATTATGATTTTTATCCAGCCTACGCAAAGTTGTCAAATAAAATCAATTAAACAATTAAACTAATTATGAAAGCAATTAAACACGAGAAAATATCAATAAAAACGGACCTAGGATTTTATCTTCCCCCTATGCAAGAATTGCTCACCCAAAACCCCTCAATTATGCAATATCTGATTCATGATTATTAACCCGAGACACTAATTTACTCATAACCCGCTGTCGCGTGTATTGTGAATCTATTATTCATAAACGGTTCACTATATGTCTATGCAAACAAATTATGAATAAAGCATTAACTAACAAGTCCCGTAAATGGCTACCTAAGGTGATATCTGTATGTCTACGACACCACATGCAATTGACACACTCATCCGGTGAAAACTACTCGAAGGTTCTTCTACTTACCGTCTAATTATCAAAATAGCTCTGTCGAGTCAATCACAATAATCACAGATAAAGCACATAAATTGATCAAGTTCATGCACTAACAATCATATCAAGTAGAAGAAATAATCATAAAATCATAATTGCACAATCTCAAGAAAACGGGTTCACCATCCCCACATAGGGTTCCAACAAAATCCTAGATTAAAAACTTAGCTATGCATAACGAAAAACATAATAAAAGTAATAAAAGTCATAGATTAAGAAAATATAGGTGAAAGAAGAATTATGATGAAGAGTTGTCAATTCTCCGTCTTCGATTCTTCGTTCTCTCGCTCTTCTCGCTCCAAGGTTGTGTCAAAAGTCCCCTTTGATTCGTGCTTGGATTGGGCTTAAATAGATGTCCCAACTTGGTAGATGATTCTAGGTTTCCTTGTGTGTTTAAAAGTCCAAAATTGTCTCCATCGTGATTTGGCACGGCCGCGCGAAAATCAGTGCAATTCTCGCACGGCCGCGCGAGAATCACCGAAACCTTCTGCCCAATTTCTGCATTTGGCACGGCCGTGCCATTTTAAGGTGTAAATTTGGGACGGCCGTGCCGTGCCAATTCCTTCACATTTTTGATTATTTCACTTTTGGCCCATATTTTCTTCAAAATTGCAGTTTTGACCCCAAACTTTTCCAAATCATCAATTTGTACCTAGAATACCATAAATCAACTTTTTAAGAACCAATTATCGTTAAATCACACCAAAAGCTCAAATAAAAAGATACGATAAAGTGTAAAAATATACAGTTAACACACCCCCAAACTTGATCTTTTGTTTGTCCTCAAGCAAAAACTAACAACTTTCACAGCAACACTCTCAACAAATGCCTCTCATCACATAGATTAATGGTCAACTTTTTTTTGTTTTTTTTCAGAACTTGCAATTATCATGACAATTCTCAAAAATTTACAAGCTTGTAATTCATAGATACGTATTCACTCACCATTGCTAAAAACCACAAACCATGCTATTGCTTCAAGTATCCCATATTTGTACATTAAAAATGGAGAAAATTTATACTTACATAATAATATTCAACTCCAAAGACTCACCAAATTTCTTTACTCGGCTAGTATCAAATAATTGAGCTATTGGGATCGTTGGGACTTTTTGGCTTTCAAATGTTGGGCTTTTTGGTTCGAGGTAGGAGATATGGGTATAGGTGGCTATGCTTCTTGAATTGAGATGATTACGCCAAATTTTGATAGATAGGCGTTTGAAACAATGAATTCACCTCTAAGGACTTTATTACACCCGATTCTTAAGAGTTCAAAAGTCTCCACTTTTGCTCTTAAGACAATGGACCGAGCTTTCAAAACAGTTCAACAACTAGTCCTTACTTCCCCTTCTAGTCTCTTTTTCTTCTTTTTCTTTCTCTTTTTTTTTTATTATTTTTTTTTCTTTTTTTTTTTTTCTTTTTTTTTACCGAAGAAGAAGAAGGACCTTATAAAAAAATTCGACCGAACTCCAAGGGTTAATTTTTCAAACATCTCCACTTATTATACCTTATTATACCTTATACACATTGGCTAAAAGAAAGAACACCGTTTCTCCAAGGCTCAATCAAGGTTCGAATGATAAAAATTTAAAGGTAGGCTTGAAAGGCTCAAACGGTTCAAAGATGGCCCAAATCACTTCCCAATTTACTCAACAATTTAATATTTCACTTTGTAAATTCATAAGACAAGTTCTAAAACCGAATAGCATATGATATAACATAAATTAACTCAAAATTTAAAACACAAAACTTTCAACCAAAGCAACGCATAATTCGAGATTCCTAACAATGACTCATTCTTACGACACTTTGAATCAAAAGCTCACCAAAATTCGATCAAAATCAAGATAAAACAAGCAATTTCATCATTAAACATCGACCATCTTTCATCATCATGATTCATCGAAGCATTTATCTCAAGCAAAATTTTTTTTTTTTAAAAGCAATAAATAAACTAAAACAACTCAAATAATAATAAAAAAAATCCTAAGGCATGCAAACTAAAAAATTAAAGCACATAAAGAAGTAATTATCCACCCCCAAACTTAAAATTTACATTGCCCTCAATGTAATTACCACGAAGTTTAAGGATAGAATACACCTGAATAAGTCGTTTTGGCCATGTCCGGGCTGCTCTTCCACCCTCGCCTTTATTATGCTTCAGTTGAGGTTCGCACGGCCGTATGAGATTTTGAACTGTTTTGCGCACGGCCGTGCGAAACTTGAATTCTGGGCAGTAGCCTATTGTTTCTCGGACGGCCGTGCGAGAATTCAGTGTAAATTCCGCACGGCCGCGCCCCTTCTCAATTTTGGGCAGTAGCCTCTCCGATTTTCCACACGGCCGTGCTGGATTCAAGCCTTTTTTGGTGCGGCCGTGTGAAGTGCAAAATTGCACTTTAACCCCTGAAAATAAAAAAAATTGCTTATTTAATTAGCTTGCATGCTTATAAAATAAATAAATAAAATAAAACAAGAAAACATAAATAATAAAAAAAAACGAAAATCTCGGGTTGCCTCACGAGAAGCGCTAAGTTTATAGTCTTCAGCCAGACTTTGTTCCTTCTCTTCAATTCCTTAGCTTTTGAACCCATCTCCTAACTTCCTTTTGGAGAAAGTCTTGAATAAATGGGTTGATCCGATTCTTCTTTCGACTGGTTCGCTTAGGAATGCCCTTTAATTTATTCTTCTTGATGTCATGTGGCGTGCCATCATCGTCTTTTATCACGGTGTTTTGAGTAGGTGTTGCAACCAACTCAACCTTTTTCTTTTGTTCTCCTACATGCACATTAGTATCCACAAAAAAATTTAAATCATATAATTTAACAGGAAAAAGTTTAGAATCACTTACCTCATCAAGAAGATAACATCCATTAGCCGTAATAGGCTTTTCATCTACCCGGTACACCTTGAAGATCACTGTTTCTTCCCCCACACTCATTCTTAGCTCTCTCTTTCCTACATCAATAATTGACCTACCGGTTGCTAAGATTGGGCGTCCTAAGATAAGGGGAATATTTTCATCTTCCTCTATGTCTAGTACTAGAAAATCGGCCGGGAGTATGAACTTATCTACCTTGACCAATATATCTTCAACTATACCTAAAGGGTGAGTAAAAGATCTATCGGCTAGCTGCAAGGTCACGGAAGTAGGCTTAATTTCTCCTAAATTCAATTTCTCATAAATTGATAAAGGCATTAAATTTACGCTCGCCCCTTGATCACAAAACGCCCGCCCAAAATACCTAGTACCTATTGTGCATGGAATGGTACAACTGCCCGGATCTCTAAGCTTCCGTGGAATTTTATTTGCAAGGATAGCACTACTTTGCTCATTGAGGTCTATGATTGCTGCACACTCCGGAAGCCTCATCTTCTTCGATACAATCTCATCTCCTTTATAAACTTAACCCAATTTGGCATATGCTTAAGTGCCTCAACAAAAGGAATATTAACATGCAACTTTTTAAGATAATCCAAAAATAACTGAAATTGCATATCAAGCTTGGAGTTTGAAAACGTTGAGGGAAAGGTACCTGGGAGTAGATTCACTTACTGCGATCTTTGTGTTTCTTGGCCTGACCTCGGTCTTTTCTTTGGGCTCCTCTACAATAGGCGGTGGTGCAACGGACTTCTTAGGACCTTCCTCTAATTGCCTCCCATTGCGCAAACTTACTGCATTGCACTGCTCGATGTTGCTCTTTCGAGGATCTTCCGTATTCGACGGCAGTGCTCCCGACGGCCTCGCGTTTAGCTGGGTTGCAAGTGGACCCATTTGTGTCTCCAAATTTCGAATGGAAGCTTGAGTGGATGTCATGAATTGAGCTAAGAAGTTTGCTAGATCTCCACCTTGAGGTGGAGCTTGAGGCGGATTTTGGAATCCGGGAGCTGGCCTTTGTCCTTGTTGATTTCCTCCCCATCCAAAGTTGGGGTGATCTTTCCATCCCGGATTATAAGTGTTGGAGTACGGGTTCCTCTGTTGTCGATTAGTGTCATGCACATAATTTAGAGACTCCGTTTCTTCTACGCACTGGTTGGGAACTTGGACTGCATGGACTTGCTGAGTTTGCAATGCTGCTACTTGCTTTGATAGCTTCTCTAATTGGACAGTGATTGCGGTGACGCCTTCTAACTCCAAAATTCCTCCCGTCTTTATGGCTCCGCTATTTGACCGGTCCGATGCCCGCATGTATTTATTCCTAGCGATTCGCTCCGAAAGTTCGTAAGCTTCGTCATAGGTCAAGCTCATGAACATACCGCCAGCTGCTGAATCGAGCACCGTTCTCGAATTATCTTGCAACCCGTTGCCGCCACTCTTGAAGACCATGATTGGGGCATCTCCGAATTAATTGTTTGAACCGCTCCCACGTCTCGAATAACGCTTCACCGGCATCTTGTATGAAATTTTGTATTTCTCTCCGGATTCTCTCAGTTTTTGTTGGGGAGTTGTATGTGTTCATGAAGAGTTGTGCTAGTTGGGGCCAAGATGAGATGGAGTGTGGTGCACGAGTTTGTAACCAGTCTCGGGCTGCCCCTTGTAAAGAGTGCTTGAACAGGCGGAGTTGCAGTGCTTCGGGTGATACTCCGTTCATCTTGTGCGAATCACATGTTTCGAGGAAGTTGACCAAGTGGAGATGCGGATCTTCATGAGCTAATCCGCTGAATAACCCATTGTTTTGGAGCATAGTAAGGAGTCCCGCTCGAATTTCGAAATTGTTGGCTTCAATGGGGGGCTGCTGGATGCTCGATTGAAACCCATTGAGTGTTGGAACGGTGTACTCATGCAATGCTCGTTGACGAGGTGGTGGATTGATTAGCAGAAGTTGCTCTTGCTCGTTGACGATATTTCCTGCCGCATTTGGTAGGCGCCCTTGGTCATCTCCCCTACGATTATTCTCTTCTTCCATTCCGATAAAAAGTACCTAAACTAAAATAATAAAAATAAAATAAGCAAAGAAAATAATTAAATAAAATAAATAAAACGGCTGAAGTAAGAAAAATTGCTCAAATTTAATATTAGGATAAATAGATAATTTAGCCGTATTCCCCGACAACGGCGCCAAAAACTTGTTGGGTGCTAAATACCAACACGCAAGTGCACGTATCGCAAACAAGTAGTAAAAGTAGACTCGTGAGAGTCGGATGTCGATCCCACAGGGAATACTCAAATTATCTAATCCTAAGTACCAAATTCTAACAATTATGATTTTTATCCAGCCTACGCAAAGTTGTCAAATAAAATCAATTAAACAATTAAACTAATTATGAAAGGAATTAAACACGAGAAAATATCAATAAAAACGGACCTAGGATTTTATCTTCCCCCTATGCAAGAATTGCTCACCCAAAACCCCTCAATTATGCAATATCTGATTCATGATTATTAACCCGAGACACTAATTTACTCATAACCCGCTGTCGCGTGTATTATGAATCTATTATTCATAAACGGTTCACTATATGTCTATGCAAACAAATTATGAATAAAGAATTAACTAACAAGTCTCGTAAATGGCTACCTAAGGTGATATCTGTATGTCTACGACACCACATGCAATTGACACACTCATCCGGTGAAAACTACTCGAAGGTTCTTCTACTTACCGTCTAATTATCAAAATAGCTCTGTCGAGTCAATCACAATAATCACAGATAAAGCACATAAATTGATCAAGTTCATGCACTAACAATCATATCAAGTAGAAGAAATAATCATAAAATCATAATTGCACAATCTCAAGAAAACGGGTTCACCATCCCCACATAGGGTTCCAACAAAATCCTAGATTAAAAACTTAGCTATGCATAACGAAAAACATAATAAAAGTAATAAAAGTCATAGATTAAGAAAAGATAGGTGAAAGAAGAATTATGATGAAGAGTTGTCAATTCTCCGTCTTCGATTCTTCGTTCTCTCGCTCCTCTCGCTCCAAGGTTGTGTCAAAAGTCCCCTTTGATTCGTGCTTGGTTTGGGCTTAAATAGATGTCCCAACTTGGTAGATGATTCTAGGTTTCCTTGTGTGTTTAAAAGTCCAAAATTGTCTCCAGCGTGATTTGGCACGGCCGCGCGAAAATCAGTGCAATTCTCGCACGGCCGCGCGAGAATCGCCGAAACCTTCTGCCCAATTTCTGCATCTGGCACGGCCGTGCCATTTTTAGGTGTAAATTTGGGACGGCCGTGCCGTGCCAATTCCTGGAGAGTTTTGATTATTTCACTTTTGGCCCATATTTTCTTCAAAATTGCAGTTTTGACCCCAAACTTTTCCAAATCATCAATTTGTACCTAGAATACCATAAATCAACTTTTTAAGAACCAATTATCGTTAAATCACACCAAAAGCTCAAATAAAAAGATACGATAAAGTGTAAAAATATACACTTAACAACCAATGTGCGTTTAAGTCCCTTGTCATGTCCCTCTTTGCCATATATATATATATATATATATATATATATATATATATATATATATATATATATATATATATATATATATATATATATATATATATATATATATATATATATATATATATATATATATATATATATATATATGGAGAATTACACTTTTGGTCCCTCATGTTAGGCCCAATTTCGCTTCTAGTCCCCCATGTTCCAAAGTGAACAAAGTTCACCTCCAAGTTTCAATTTTGATTTCTTTTGGTCCCCGCCGTTACATGTCCGTTAGCAAGTAACGGAAAACACCATTTTGGGGCGAAAATGAAAATTTTAATTTTTTTGGGGGTTCGAAAAATATTAGAAATTTAAAATAGACTACTTATAATTAAATATTTAATAATATTAAGTATAATGAAATTTATTTAGTTAATCTATTTTTTTATTATTAAAAAAATAATCATAAGTAGTATAATTAAAACTAATATTAACTATAATTCATAATAATTTATTTAGATAATTTATTTTTCTGTTATTAAAAAAAATAATTATAAGTAGTATAATTATAATAATACTAAGTATAATTATAAATAATTTTTTAGCTATTTTTTTTATTAATGTTTTTATTATAAGTAGTATAATTAAAAATAACTTGTTTAGTTAATTTTTTTTATTATTAAAAAAATAATATAAGTAGCATAATTATTATAATATTAAGTATAATTATAAATAATTTGTTTAGTTTATTTATTTTTTTGGTATTAATTTTTTTTATCATAAGAAGTATAATTAAAAATAATATTTTTTTTTGAGTAAATTAAAAATAATATTAAGTATGATTAAAAATAATTTGTTTAGTTATTTTTTTATTATTAAAAATTTAATTATAAGTAGCATAATTATAATAATATTAAGTATAATAAAAAATATTTTGTTTTTATAATTTATTTTTTACTATTAAAAATTATTAGTAGTTAAATTTATAATTATTTTTCAGCCCTAGAAAAATTTTAAATTTAAATTTTCACCCCAAAATAGTGATTTTCGTTACTTGCTAGTGGACATGTAACGGCGGAGACCAAAAGTGTTTAAAATTGAAACTTGGAGGTGATCTTTGTTCACATTGGAACAAGGGGGACCAAAAGTGAAACTAGGCCAAACATGAGGGACCAAAATTGTAATTCTCCCTATATATATATATATATATATATATATATATATATATATATATATATATATATATATATATATATATATATATATAATATTCCAATTCTGATCCAAATAATTTCAGAAAAATCGGAAGTCGAATTTTGAAATTCAGATTGAACAATATTTTTCCAAAATCGAAAAATTTCGGATCAGAATCGGCTGCAATCGAAATTTCTATTCCAATTTCTACCCGTAGTTGAGGCTGTTTTTTTAATTTAATTTACTATTTAATTCTATTATATTACAAAATTAATGTTAACAATATACATGACAAAATTGTTATAGTTGCACTTTGACCAATAATTCTAACTCCGGTATATTTTTTAAGTGATTTCAAATTTCTCTTTCCATTTAAGGTATATGCGTCATTTTAGGATATATATGTTTTTTTTTCAATTTCACCCGATTTTAAATTTAGGGGGTTTTCCTCATAAATCTCTATTACCCAAAAACGTTTTCTATTCGGTCTCTATACGTTTTTTCTTTGTCTGCACTCACTACTTTTAACTTTCACTTACACATCACTCCGTACCTCACATAAAAAGTTTGGAATGTAGCACCCCCCTTCTATACGGGCGATAAATCAAACCGGTTTATCGGAATATTCAATAAACTAGCGGAAGCAAAGGATCTCTTTGTAATTTTTTTAAAACTTTGGAGTGGGGCGAAAATGCAATTATCAAAAATATCCTCTTTGCACTTTCAAAGAAAAACTTTTCTTAGGTTATTCTAGCCGAATAAAGTTTTCGTTTAGAAATAAGTTTCGAGGGGAGATTTTTTTTTTCTTGTTCGAGTGCTACAGTATTACTATCGGTTTCGGTTTGAGAAAAGATCAGAGTTTTAGAAAGGTTATTTTGGTGAATAAATCAGAATTCACTAACGGACGCGTGAAAATAGCAAATTACGAAACTTACTATATCAAAATAGGAGTTAAGTACGATTCATACCGGAAAATGAGTTCAAAAGGGTACGAAAAGAAAATATTACGGTTTACTATTACATCACCAAAAGAAAACCCAAAATAGATGGCATCGTTCATAGGTCCTCGTACAACTTCCAACAAAACCCCAGGCAAGACCTCGATCCGCTACTCGACCCATCCCGGTTGATGACTACTAGTGCTACTACCTGCAATTAAAGGACATGTATATGAGCTATAAAGCTCAGTAAGAAATCCGATGAATATCGAACTTTAAAAAAATACGTTATACATAATATATAATATTATATACCCATTCTTACCCATGTTCCGTACAACAACACAAGACAAACGATCAAATCACATAACTCACGAAAACACATTAAGCAAAAATCACGTACTTATGCAAAATGACTAAAATGCCCTTTTTACGAAAATCATGAAAAACACATTTTTCGTTTTATCGGCTCAGTGAAAGATTAATTTATGTATCTGAGCAATAAACCTGTTACGAGCCCATTTTCACTAAGTGGAATCAAACCACTACACACATCATCCTAGTTGGATACCGGCCCACTATATCCGAGGTGTTTATTACCCGATATTCCATTAATCTTTCAACTTAAAAACCTTTTTAATGCAACTTTTCGATATCATGCCTATGACCCACACATAAACATCACAAATATCAATCAAGTGCCACAAGATCACACAAATATCACAATTTACCACATAATTATAAATTGGGCAAAAATCCCCAAATTCACACATGTAAACACATAACCACACACGGCACACACCACATGCACAATCAGCACACACACACACACACACACACACACACACACACACACACACACACACACACACACACACACACACACACACACACACATATTCAGTACACACACATGCAGCCAACACATTAAACATCACTATTTGACATCACACCATACTTGAAACGCAAGTAACCCTTTTCCACATTTCATTTAATGAATTTATCACCACTTATAGGTAATAATCCATTTCAATGAATTCTCACATCCATTAAGCCACATCAAGCAGCAATTAGAAGTACAAAAATACTCAAAACTTCATCATTCATAACCACTAAATCAAACATCAATATTAAGGCACAAAACATCTATAAATGACATGCACATTATCCTAATTTCGAAATAATAGCAAACTAATTACAAAAATTCCCAAATTAAATACTAGGACTCCTAACTGACCCAAATTTCAGTTTCCGAAATTATTTTAAATTTTCACAAAGTCTCGAATTTTCTTGAAATCAAAAACTAGAAAATCCCATTTTTATTTTAAAAATCAAAAACTCAAATATAACCTTAATTACTTTGAAACCCTTGTAAAGAAAACTTTTCTCCACTTAATACTTGCTGGAAAAACAGATCCAAACTTTAGAAATGAGAGATTTTTCGGAAATTGCAGTTTTGACCCAAAAGTTTCAAGATTTACACATGCAACCACACTAAAAGTTCAAAATCCACTTTTTCATGAAAACCCCTAACAAATCTGAAATTTTACTTTATTAGCTGCAGAAAATGAAGTTGAAAAGTCACTTTATCCAGAAATTTCTAAATTTACATGTTTTACCCCAAAAATCCATAGATCTACACATGCAAGAGCACTAGAGGTTAAAAATCACTTTTCTTTACAAAACTTCTTTAAATCCGAAATTTTTGTTGAAGAATTGCTGGAAAATAGTTTTGAAGACACATTTAGGACTGACTTCCCAAAAATTGCAGATTCGGCCCAAAACTTTTGAAGATCTACACATGCAACCCCATAAAAGTTAAAAATCATTTTTTTTTTCTTGAAAACCCCTTTTTGAAATCTGAAATTTTTAATGCTTTTGGCCAATAAAAGTTGTATCTACCCACTACCAACATAGATGATGCATGCAAGAACAAGAAATTACCAAGAAACACTTATTCTCCATTTTTCTTCAAAAATCCCCAAATTTTCGAAATCACTCCCAATCTTTTAGAAATTGTTGAAAACCATTTTAATACTATTGATGCCATTTAATTGCAGCAAGAAATCAGAATTTCTTACCTTAAAGTCGAAGAAAGAAAATAACCGAAGGAAGAGAGGCTTTCAAGCACCGAAGTCCAACCAAGCTAGCTTGATTGTGAATGAAATGGTGTGAGCTTCAAGGAGAGATGAGTTGTGATCTCCCGAAAGGAGGCAAGTGGTTTTGATAGTGTTCTTGGAGTAATCTATAGCAAGTGTTAAATAAGGAACTTTCATCTTATTTTGGGAATTTCTTTTAAAAATAGGAGGTGAGGTGGAGAGAGTAGAGGCCGATGGTGGTGGTGTTTTGCTTCGGTGGGGAAGGGAGAGGAAGACAAGTAATTTGACTAGGTGTTGAAAGAAGAAAGAGGAAGAGTGGCTCTTCATCTTTCTAAGTAGGGTGGAGTGTAGGATTAGTGAAAATGATTAGCATTTGCCAAGTGTAAATGCATGCCCAATTAATCATAATTTATTTACTTAAATTAAATCCAACTTGCATGACAACACAAACACACATTTCGGACATACACACACATATAGCTATATCATATATTCATAAATATACTATAACATATAATGCAAGCATTGGCCTATATGCATATGCGTGCATGTATGTACGTATATTTGTACATATATATATATATATATATATATTTGTACATATATATATATATATATATATATATATATATATATATATATATATATATATATATATATATATATATATATATATATATATATATATATATATATATATATATATATATATATATATAAGTGTAATTCACTTAATTCACCAAATTTCGAACATAAAGAAAATAATTTACCAAATAAATAGGATATGCAATTAAGCACCTAAGTCATGTAATTCACGAAATTCCGAAAATTCGACTCATATAAATTACACCTATACTAGCACACGTAATCATTCACGTAAGTCACATAATTAAATTCACGTAATGCAATATAATTAATATCATGCAATATTATTTCCTAAGGATTCTCGAGTTAGAAATATTAGTCTCGGGTTTTAGGGTTTTCGGGCTTTGGAAAGGTGGGGTGTTACATGGAATGCTGCTCACTTATATAAATAGTTACAACTACCCTTATTTTCCACTTATAAAAGTGATATTACCCATAAAAGTGTGTTTCACCAAAACATGTTTTCTATACATATAAATATATTTATTTATTTTTGTTTCTTTTTTTTTTTCTTTTTGGTTTTTTTAACATTTTTTTAATTTTTTTTACTTATAACCAAACACTTCATATTCCTACTCCAATAAATTATTTTAGTTCCCAAACTCCAAAGTTTATTAAAACTCAAAAAACGCAGGGAAAAAAACGAGAATTTTTTTCCCAGATTCTAATCATCTCTGCTTCTCTTCATCATCTTCTTCCTCTTCCTCTTCCCCTCTTTCTCTTGCTCTTGCTCTTCCTCTTCCTCTTCCTCTTCCTCTTCCTCTTCCTCTTCCTCTTCCTCTTCATCTTCCTCCAATTTCCTCTGTCGCGAACATTGACGTACACAGTGACGATGCTTTTTTGCTACATAACATATACGTTATATAACAATCGACGAAACTTTTTCAGTACTCTAGGAATACGTTTGTGCAGAATATTAAGAATTTTTTAATATATAAATGATTAGTAGCTATTACAAAGCTCTAAAACATGTTTAAAAACATCAATAAACTAAATATATACGGATTTATATGGTTAAATAAATATATAGAAATTATATATATATATATATATATATATATATATATATATATATATATATATATATATATATATATATATATATATATATATATATATATATATATATATATATATATTGATAATAATTGTATTAGAGTTACAAAGAATCGTATGAGTAGAGCACTGTAAATGTCTACTGTACGTTCACAAATCGAGTGGATTGGGGTCTAAATTGATCAAATAATACCATTTTAGACTTCCATGTTTCATAATGTCCGAAAATATATATATTGGGTTCATCGAATATAAAACACTGTGCGATCATTGACGCACACAACGATGATACTTTTTGGTACATAACATATACGCTATATAGTAATCGACGATACTTTTTCGGTACTCTAGGCATGCGTTTGTGTAGATAATCAATACATTATGCACAAACGTATGCCTAGAGTACCGAAAAAGTTTCGTCGATTGTTATATAACGTATATGTTATGCATCGAAAAAGTATCGTTGTTGTGTGCGTCAATATTCGCGATGGAGGGAATTGGACAGAGTGAATTGGAGGAAGAGGAAGAGGATGAGGAAGAGGAAGAGCAAGGGAAAGAGAAAGAGAAAGAAGAAGAGGAAGAATAATACAATGAAGAGAAGCAGAGATGATGAGAATTTGGGAAAAAATATTTATTCGTTTTTTGCTTGCGTTTTTTAAATTTTATTTTGTTGGATAAACTTTGGAGTTGTTTGGGAACTAAAATAATTGATTGAAGTAGGAGTATAGAGTTTTTGATTATAATTATAGTAATATATAGAAGAAAAAAAGAATACAAAATCAATTATCGAAGGGCAATTATGTAAATTCAAGTGGCTAGGGAGTGAAGTGCAAGTGAAAGTTAAAAGTAGAGAGTGCAGACAAAGAAAAAACGTATATGCACTGAACAGAAAACATTTTTGGGTAATAGGGATTTATGATCAAAAACCCCCTTAATTCTAAGGACCAAATTGCAATTTCAAATTTTCCTTAAAAACCCTATTGCTCTTTCTTCTTCCCACCACGGCAGCACCACCTCATTCACTACCACCGCTCTTCATTATCTTAAGAAGCCATCATCTTCAGGCAGAACACCCACCACCTAGAGCTTGCTCTCACAAGTTTCAAGTTCCTCACAACACTAATTTCTTTAACCACCACCATAACCATCATCCCGTTGGCTCAAAATTAACATTTTCCGTTAGTAGTTTTTGCAGCTCAATGATGTAGCCCCGCCTTCTCCAGTGATTGATGTTGGCCCCTCCCCAATATTGACATCTGCGGTGAAGACGACGATCAGTCACACATCGTAGACGCATAAATCCCTCCAATTTATTTGGCCACCTAAAATCCTATGTAAGGGTGGAGGAAAGATTGTTTGAATTTATTGTTGGCTGGTTGTAGGTGGCTAGTTATCTGGATTTGGGACGGGTTCTTCGTGGTGGTGTTGCAGTTGCGGTGTGGTGGTGGGTGGTTACAGGCAGCCAAGCAGGTGCAGTAGAGCATAAGGCGGATGCAGAGTGGTGTAACGGTGGAGGTTGGTGGGGATGTGTCACGGGAAGAACATGACTTATATTGAATTTTGTTTCATTAAATTGAATGGACAAAATGCACTTTGCCCAAGTGAACAGACGAAAATGCCCTTCAAGTGAATGGAGAAATAAAAATACCGGTGAGAAAAATGCTGGAAAGTGTCAATTGGGTAGCATCAAATTTTACAGGGGGAGAGTCTCATTTTATAATTTGTGAAAGAGAGACTGGAAAAATTGAAAATTTCGAGGGGGCGAAGTGAATTTTGTCCTAATATATATTCAAGTGCAGATGCTTAGCTGTCATTTTGCATCCATGCTAACTCCAAATAGGTAACCTAACTGCCGTCACTCGATTAAACATATCAATAGTCACCTGATTCAGATAAGCTTCGGGTAACCAAATTTGAATTGGTAAAAAAATGTTGGGCTAAATACCTAACACGCAAGTGCACGTATCGTAAACTAGTAAAAGTGGACTTGCGAGAGTCGGATGTCGATTCCACAGGGAATACTCAAATTATCTATTCCTAAGTACCAAATTCTAACAACTATAATTTTTATTCAGCATACGCAAGTTTTTAAAATTAAATCAATTAAACAATAAAACTAATTAAGAACGCAAATAATCACGAGAAAATATCAATATAAAAACGGATCTAGGATTTCATCTTCCCCCTATGCAAAAATTGCTTACCCAAAACCTTTCAATTATGAAATATATGATTCCTGATTATTAACCCGAAGATACTAATTTACTCATAACCCGCTGTCGCGTGTATTATGAGTCTATTATTCATAAACGGTTCTCTATATGTCTATGCAAACCAATTATGAATAAAGCATTAACTAACAAGTCTCGTAAATGGCTACCTAAGGTGATATATGTATGTCTACGACACCACATGTAATTGATGCACTCATCCGGTGAAAACTACTCGAAGGTTCTTCTACTTACCGTCTAATTATCAAAATAGCTCTGTCGAGTCAATCCCAATAATCACAGATAAAGCACATAAATTGATCAGGTTCATGCACTAACAATCATAACAAGTAGAAGAAATAATCATAAAATCATAATTGCATAATCTCAAGAAAACGCGTTCACCATCCCCTCATAGGGTTCCAACAAAATCCTAGATTAAAAACTTAGCTACTCGTGTTCTCTATGAAAAACATCATAAAAATATAAAAAGAAATAGATTAAGAAAAGATAGATGAAAGAAGAATTGTGATGAAGATTTGTCAATTCTTCGTCTTCGTTTCTTCGTTCTCTCGCTCCTCTTGCTCTAAGATTGTGTTCAAAAGTCCTCCAATTCGTGCTTGGTTTGGGATTAAATAGATGTCCCAACTTGGTAGAAGAATTTAGGTTTCCTTGTGTGATAAAAAGTCCAAAATTATCTCTAGCGTGTTTTGGCGCGGCCGCGCGAAAATCAGTGTAATTCTCACACGGCCGCGCGAGAATTGCCGAAACCTTCTGCCCTCATTCTGCAGTTGGCGCGGCCGCGCCAAAAATAGGCTAATATTTGGCACGGCCGCGCGGGCCAATTTTCAGCATATTTTTGTTTTCTTCCGATTTTTCCCGTTTTTTGACCTTTTTTTGGCTCGTTTCATCCTTGGAATTCCCAAATCGTCAAGTTGTACCTAAAATACAATAAACCACTCATTAAGCACCATTAAATCAATAAAAGTATACAAAAATTCTCGTAAGAAAGTATACATTGAGTGTAAAATATACACTCAACACACCCCCAAACTTGAACTTTTGCTTGTCCTCAAGCAAAAACTAGCAACTTTCAAAGCAACACGTTCAACAAATGCCTCTCATCACATAGATTAATGGTCAACTTTCATATTTTCAGAACTTGCAATTATCATGACAATTCTAAAAAAATTACAAGCTCGTAATTCAAAGATACGTATTCAGTCACCCTTGCCAAAAACCACAAACCGTGCTATCGCTTCAAGTATCCCATACTTGCAAATTAACAATGGATAAAATTTATACTTACATAATTCAACTCCAAAGACTCACCAAATTTCTTTACTCGGCTAGTATCAAATAATTGAGCTATTGGGATCATTGGGACTTTTTGGCTTTCAAATGTTGGGCTTTGATGGTTCGAGGTAGGAGATATGGGTATATGTGGCAAAATTGGGCAGTAGCTTCCAGATTTTTCACATGGACATGTGAAATTTAGCCTTGTTTTGGGGCGGCCGTATAAGCTCCAGAGTTGCAATTTCTTGACCTGAAAATAAAAAATATGCCTAATTTGTTAGCTTGCATGCTTATAAAATAAATAAATAAAATAAAACAAGAAAAATAAATAATAAAAAAAAACAAAAATCTCGGGTTGCCTCCCGAGAAGCGCTAAGTTTACAGTCTTCAGCCAGACTTTGTTCCTGCTCTTCAATTCCTTAGCTTTTGAACCCATCTCCTTCATTTTGGAGAAATTCTTGAATAAATGGGTTGATCCGATTCTTATTTCAACTGGTGCACTTAGGAATGCCCTTGAATTTATTCTTCTTGATGTCATGAGGCTTGCCAGCATCGTCTTTAAAACCCCAACTCTTTTGACTATCTATCGGAAGAGTTGAAATTGAGTTCATAAAATAAACTTGCTCCTTCCGACTCCCGTTTCCGCCATCATCTCCTGCACTCAAAGATTCTTTCCCATGGTCCAAGATCAAAACATCAAAATTTTCATGATTTGTAAAATCCATATGATCAATAGCAAAACAATCATTATTATCACATGGATTTTTATTGGCACTAAAAACGTTAAATTTGATCGTTTGATCATGCACCGTCATTGTAAGATCACCACTAGCACAATCAATTAGAGTTTTCGACGTGGCTAAAAACGGTCTCCCTAAAATAAGAGATATCTCCCTATCTTCATCTATATCAAGTATAACGAAATCAACAGGGACGATAAACTTGTTCACTTTTACTAGCACATTCTCTAAAATACCTTTTGGGTAAACTAAAGACCTATCGGCTAATTGAAGAGTTATAGCCATTGGTTCAATCTCACCTAACCCAAGATTTTTATAAGTGGAATAAGGCATAACATTAATGCTAGCGCCTAAATCAATGAGCGATCTAAATTTTTTACCTCATATAGTACAAGGAATACTGAACTTACCTGGATCGCCGAGTTTTTGTGGAAGGGGTCGTGTAAGAATTGCACTGCATTGTTCCGTGAGTTGGATCATCTCATTCCCTTGCAATTTATTCCTCTTTGTCACGAGATCCTTGAGGAATTTCACCCACTTTGGCATCTTTTGAAGGGCTTCGATGAAAGGGATATTTATGTGAATTTCCTTCAACTTGTCCAAAAATCCTTGGTATTCGGCGTCAAGCTTTGTTGACAAACGTTTGAGGATATGGAATTGGAGGGGCTCTTGAAATCACTGTTGACGGTGGTTGTTCTTGAGTTGTTTCTTTTTCACCAATCACTCTTGGCTTCTCGATTACTGTTAAGTATATATTTTTATACTTTATTGTACCTTTTTATTTGAGCTTTTGTGTGATTTAACGATAATTGGTGCTTAAAAAGTTGATTTATTGTATTTTAGGTATAAATTGAAGAATTGGAAAAGTTTGGGGTCAAAACTGCAAATTTGGAGAAAATATGGGCCAAAAGTGAAATAATCAAAAATATGCTGAAATTGGCTGAAAAAAGGCCCGCACGGCCGTGCCAAAATTAGCCTATTTTTGGCACGGCCGTGCCAAATGCTGAATTTGGGCAGAAGGTTTGGCGATTCTCGCGCGGCCGTGCGAGAATTGCACTGATTTTCGCGCGGCCGTGCCAAATCACGCTGGAGACAATTTTGGACTTTTAAACACACAAGGAAACCTAGAATCATCTACCAAGTTGGGACATCTATTTAAGCCCAAACCAAGCACGAATCAAAGGACTTTTTGACACAACTTTGGAGCGAGAGGAGCGAGAGAACGAATAATCGAAGACGGAGAATTGACAACTCTTCATCATAATTCTTCTTTCACCTATCTTTTCTTAATCTATGATTTTTATTACTTTTATTATGTTTTTCGTTATGCGTAGCTAAGTTTTTAATCTAGGATTTTGTTGGAACCCTATGTAGGGATTGCGAACCCTTTTTCTTGAGATTATGCAATTATGATTTTATGATTATTTCTTCTACTTGTTATGATTGTTAGTGCATGAACTTGATCAATTTATGTGCTTTATCTGTGATTATTGGGATTGACTCGACAGAGCTATTTTGATAATTAGACGGTAAGTAGAAGAGCCTTCGAGTAGTTTTCACCGGATGAGTGTGTCAATTGCATGTGGTGTCGTAGACATACAGATATCACCTTAGGTAGCCATTTACGAGACTTGTTAGTTAATGCTTTATTTATAATTGGTTTGCATAGACATATAGTGAATCGTTTATGAATAATAGACTCATAATACACGCGACAGCGGGTTATGAGTAAATTTGTGTCTCGGGTTAATAATCATAAATCATATATTTCATAATTGAGGGGTTTTGGGTGAGCAATTCTTGCATAGGGGGAAGATAAAATCCTAGGTTCGTTTTTATCGATATCTTCTCGTGTTTATTTGCTTTCATAATTAGTTTAATTGTTTTATTGATTTATTTAACAACTTTGCGTAGGCTGAATAAAAATCATAATTGTTAGAATTTGGTACTTTGGATTAGATAATTTACGTATTCCCTGTGGGATCGACATCCGACTCTCACGAGTCCACTTTTACTACTTGTTTGCGATACGTGCACTTGCGTGTGGGTATTTAGCACCCAACAAGTTTTTGGCGCCGTTGCCGGGGAATACGGCTAAAATATCTATTTATTCTAATATCAAATTTAAGCAATTTTTCTTACTTCAGCCGTTTTATTTATTTTATTCAATTATTTTATTTGCTTATTTTATTTTTATTATTTTTGTTTTAGGTACTTTTTAGGCGAATGGAAGAAGAGAATAATCGTAGGGGAGATGACCAAGGGCACCTACCGAATGCGGCAAGAAATATCGTCAACGAGCAAGAGCAACAACAACTCATTAATCCACCACCTCGTCAACGAGCATTACATGAGTACACCGTTCTGACACTCAATGGGTTCCAATCGAGCATCCAGCACCCCCCCATTGAAGCCAATAATTTCGAAATTAGAGCGGGACTCCTTACTATGCTCCAAAACAATGGGTTGTTCAGCGGATTAGCTCATGAAGATCCGCATCTCCACTTGGTCAACTTTCTCGAAACGTGTGATTCGCACAAGATGAACGGAGTATCCCCTGAAGCACTGTAACTCCGCCTTTTCAAGCACTCTTTGCAAGGAGCAGCCCGAGAATGGTTACAAACTCGTGCACCGCACTCCATCTCATCTTGGCCCCAGCTAGCACAACTCTTCATGAATACGTACAACTCCCCAACTAAAACTGAGAGAATCCGGAGAGAAATACAAAACTTCTTACAAGAAGCCGTTGAAGCGTTGTTCGAGACGTGGGAGCGATTCAAACAATTAATTCGGAGATGCCCTAATCATGGTCTTCAAGAGTGGCGGCAACTTCAAATATTTTATGACGGGTTGCAAGATAATTCGAGAACGGTGCTCGATTCAGCAGCTGGCGGTATGTTCATGAGCTTAACCTATGACGAAGCATACGAACTTTTGGAGCGAATCGCTAGGAATAAATACATGCAAGCATCGGACCGGTCGAATAGCGGAGCAGTCAAGACGGGAGGAATTTTGGAGTTAGACGGAGTCACTGCAATCACGGCCCAATTGGAGAAGCTATCGAAGCTAGTAGCGGCTTTGCAGACTCAGCAAGTCCATGCAATCCAAGCTCCCAACCAGTGCTTAGAAGAAACGGAGTCTCTAAATTATGTGCATGACACTAATCGACAACAGAGGAACCCGTACTCCAACACCTATAATCCGGGATGGAAAGATCACCCCAACTTTGGATGGGGAGGAAATCAGCAAGGACAAAGGCAAGCACCACCTCAAGCTCCACCCCAAGGAGTTGACCTCGCTGACATCTTAGCAAAATTCATGACGGCGACTCAAGCATCCATTCGGAACCTAGAGACACAAATGGGGCAACTTGCAACCCAACTAAACGCGAGGCCATCGGGAGCACTGCCGTCGAATACGGAAGATCCTCGAAAGAGCAACATCGAGCAGTGCAATGCAGTAAGTTTGAGAAATGGGAGGCAGTTAGAGGAAGGTCCTAAAAAGTCCGTTGCACCACCGCCTATTGTAGAGGAGCCCAAGGAAAAAAGTGAGGTCGGGCCAAGCAACACAAAGATTACAGCAAGTGAACCTACTCCCAAGGTACCTTTCCCGCAACGTTTTCAAAACTCCAAGCTTGATATGCAATTTCAGTTATTTTTGGATTATCTTAAAAAATTGCATGTTAATATTCCTTTTGTTGAGGCACTTAAGCATATGCCGAATTGGGTTAAGTTTATAAAGGAGATTGTATCGAAGAAGATGAGGCTTCCGGAGTGTGCAGCAATCATAGACCTCAATGAGCAAAGTAGTGCTATCCTTGCAAATAAAATTCCACCGAAGCTTAGAGATCCGGGCAGTTGTACCATTCCATGCACAATAGGTACTAGGTATTTTGGGCGGGCGTTGTGTGATCAAGGGGCGAGCGTAAATTTAATGCCTTTATCAATTTATGAGAAATTGAATTTAGGAGAAATTAAGCCTACTTCCGTGACCTTGCAGCTAGCCGATAGATCTTTTACTCACCCTTTAGGTATAGTTGAAGATGTATTGGTCAAGGTAGATAAGTTCATACTCCCGGCCGATTTTCTAGTACTAGACATAGAGGAAGATGAAAATATTCCCCTTATCTTAGGACAACCCTTCTTAGCAACCGCTAGGTCAATTATTGATGTAGGAAAGAGAGAGCTAAGAATGAGTGTGGGGGAAGAAACAGTGATCTTCAAGGTGTACCGGGTGGATGAAAAGCCTATTACGGCTAATGGATGTTATCTTCTTGATGAGGTAAGTGATTCTAAACTTTTTCCTGTTAAATTACATGATTTAAATTTTTTTTTGGATACTAATGTGCATGTAGGAGAACAAAAGAAAAAGGTTGAGTTGGTTACAACACCTACTCAAAACACCGTGATAAAAGACGATGTTGGCAAGCCTCATGACATCAAGAAGAATAAATTCAAGGGCAATCCTAAACGAACCAGTCGAAAGAAGAATCGGATCAACCCATTTATTCAAGACTTTCTCCAAAAGGAAGTAAGGAGATGGGTTCAAAAGCTAAGGAATTGAAGAGCAGGAACAAAGTCTGGCTGAAGACTATAAACTTAGCGCTTCTCGGAAGGCAACCCGAGATTTTCGTTTTTTTTTATTTATTTTTCTTGTTTTATTTTGTTTATTTATTTTATAAGCATGCAAACTAACAAATTAAACATGTTTTTAATTTTTAGGACCAAAAATCGCAAATTTGCAGCTCTTACGGCCGTGCGAACCTCAACTGAAGCATAATAAAGGCGAGGGTGGAAGAGCAGCCCGGGCATGGCCAAAACGACTTATTCAGGTGTATTCTATCCTTAAACTTCGTGCTAATTACATTGAGGGCAATGTAAATTTTAAGTTTGGGGGTGGATAATTACTTGCTTTTATGTGCCTTAATTTTTTAGTTTGCATGCCTTAGGATTTTTTTTTATTTTAGTTGTTTTAGTTTTTTATTGCTTTCGGAAAAAAAAAAAAAAGTTTGAGATAAATGCTTCGATGAATCATGATGATGAAAGATGGTTGATGTTTAATGATGAAATTACTTGCTTTATCTTGATTGTGATTGAATTTTGGTGAGCTTTTGATTCAAAGTGTCGTAGGAAGGAGTCATTGTTAGGAATCACGAATTATGCCTTGCTTTGGTTGAAAGTTTTGTGTTTTAAAACGTGGTATAAATTTATGCTATATCATATGCTATTCGGTTTTAGAATTTGCCTTAGGAATTTACAAAGTGAAATATTAAATTGTTGAGCAATTTGGGAAGTGATTTGGGCCATCTTTGAACCGTTTGAGCCTTTCAAGCCTACCTTTAAATTTTTATCATTCGAACCTTGATTGAGCCTTGGAGAAACGGTGTTCTTTCTTTTAGCCAATGTGTATAAGGTAGAATAAATGGAGATTCTTGAAAAATTACCCTTTGGAGTTCGGTTGGAAAATTTTATAAGGTCCTTCTTCTTCCTACACCAAAAAAAAAAAAAAAAAAAAAAAAGAAAAAAAAAAGAAGAAAAAAAAAGAAGAGAAGAAAAAAGAGAAAGAAGAAGAAGAGACTAGAAGGGAGATGAAAGGACTAGTTGTTGAATTTTTGTTTGAAAGCTCGATCCATTGTCTTAAGAGCAAAAGTGGAGACTTTTGAACTCTTAAGAATCGAGTTTATTAAAAGTCCTTGGAGGTGAATTCATGGCTACAAACGCTTATCTTTCAAAATTTGGCGTAATCACCTCAATTCAAGAAACATAGCCACATATACCCATATCTCCTACCTCGAACCAAAAAGCCCAACATTTGAAAGCCAAAAAGTCCCAATGATCCCAATAGCTCAATTATTTGATACTAGCCGAGTAAATAAATTTGGTGAGTATTTGGAGTTGAATATTAATATGTAAGTATAAATTTTCTCAATTTTTAATGTACAAATATGGGATACTTGAAGCGATAGCATGGTTTGTGGTTTTTAGCAATGGTGAGTGAATACGTATCTTTGAATTACAAGCTTGTAAATTTTTGAGAATTGTCATGATAATTGCAAGTTCTGAAAAAAAAAAAAAGTTGACCATTAATCTATGTGATGAGAGGCATTTGTTGAGAGTGTTGCTTTGAAAGTTGCTAGTTTTTGCTTGAGGACAAACAAAAGATCAAGTTTGGGGGTGTGTTAAGTATATATTTTTATACTTTATTGTACCTTTTTATTTGAGCTTTTGTGTGATTTAACGATAATTGGTGCTTAAAAAGTTGATTTATTGTATTTTAGGTATAAATTGAAGAATTGGAAACGTTTGGGGTCAAAACTGCAAATTTGGAGAAAATATGGGCCAAAAGTGAAATAATCAAAAATATGCTGAAATTGGCTGAAAAAAGGCCCGCACGGCCGTGCCAAAATTAGCCTATTTTTGGCACGGCCGTGCCAAATGCTGAATTTGGGCAGAAGGTTTGGCGATTCTCGCGCGGCCGTGCGAGAATTGCACTGATTTTCGCGCGGCCGTGCCAAATCACGCTGGAGACAATTTTGGACTTTTAAACACACAAGGAAACCTAGAATCATCGACCAAGTTGGGACATCTATTTAAGCCCAAACCAAGCACGAATCAAAGGACTTTTTGACACAACTTTGGAGCGAGAGGAGCGAGAGAACGAAGAATCGAAGACGGAGAATTGACAACTCTTCATCATAATTCTTCTTTCACCTATCTTTTCTTAATCTATGATTTTTATTACTTTTATTATGTTTTTCGTTATGCGTAGCTAAGTTTTTAATCTAGGATTTTGTTGGAACCCTATGTAGGGATTGCGAACCCTTTTTCTTGAGATTATGCAATTATGATTTTATGATTATTTCTTCTACTTGTTATGATTGTTAGTGCATGAACTTGATCAATTTATGTGCTTTATCTGTGATTATTGGGATTGACTCGACAGAGCTATTTTGATAATTAGACGGTAAGTAGAAGAGCCTTCGAGTAGTTTTCACCGGATGAGTGTGTCAATTGCATGTGGTGTCGTAGACATACAGATATCACCTTAGGTAGCCATTTACGAGACTTGTTAGTTAATGCTTTATTTATAATTGGTTTGCATAGATATATAGTGAATCGTTTATGAATAATAGACTCATAATACACGCGACAGCGGGTTATGAGTAAATTTGTGTCTCGGGTTAATAATCATAAATCATATATTTCATAATTGAGGGGTTTTGGGTGAGCAATTCTTGCATAGGGGGAAGATAAAATCCTAGGTCCGTTTTTATGGATATCTTCTCGTGTTTATTTGCTTTCATAATTAGTTTAATTGTTTTATTGATTTATTTAACAACTTTGCGTAGGCTGAATAAAAATCATAATTGTTAGAATTTGGTACTTTGGATTAGATAATTTACGTATTCCCTGTGGGATCGACATCCGACTCTCACGAGTCCACTTTTACTACTTGTTTGCGATACGTGCACTTGCGTGTGGGTATTTAGCACCCAACAATTACCGTGCTTCTTTTTTCTTTTTATGGGGCTTTATCCAATTGTCTCCCATTCCTTAAACTTACAGCGTTGCACTGCTCGATGTTGCTCTTTCGAGGATCTTCCGTATTTGACGGCAGTGCTCCCGGTGGCCTCGCGTTTAGTTGGGTTGCAAATTTTCCCATCTGTGTCTCTAAATTTTGGATGGAGGCTTGAGTGGATGTCATAAATTGAGCTAAGATATTTGCGAGATCTCCACCTTGGGGTGGGCTTGAGGAGGATTTTGGAATCTGGGAGATGGTCATGAATAACTAGGAGGTTGACCTTGAGGTTGTGCTTGCCTTTGTCCTTGCTTATTTCCTCCCCATCCAAAGTTAGGGTGATCTTGTTGGGAATCGGACACTTGTACGCAACGAAAAACAAAAAATTTATGCGATTTAAACAAATTTAAAACACATAAACACATGCCCGATAATTGAAAACAATTAATTGCGTACCTTTGCGCTTCCAGCGAAATTTAAAACAACATACATGCTTAATTACTTAATCGAAATTAAATCAATTAGCATGCTCGCGTTTAAATCAAATAACATGCTCGTAGTAAATAAACAATCTCACGTAATCACAACAAATCATGCAATTATTTTACATAAACGAACATGCATATAATAATTTAAACGTAACCGAATCTAACGACGATGGATTCGAAAGTTTACCTCTTGAAGCGTGAGGTAGACGCTAAGCAAAGCTAGAATGCCACGGAAACCAATCCGTGCAATCCGGGGCAGCAACGGCGAAACGGCAGCAGCGGTTAGGCGAGCTACGGCGGCGCGTGTGGCTCACGCGCTGTCTTCGGGCGGCGCGTGGGATTGCGTGCGGCGTCGGCTCGTGTGCTGCTCCTAGATTCTTCGATCTTCGATCATCCTCCTCTCGGATTTCACCTTGTACACTTTGATCTACTAAAACGTGGCACTAGACACGCAATAGTTAGAATAAACGGAAAGAATAAAAGGAAAAAGATCTACCACGATTAACCGGCCAAGGGGAGGCCGATTCCGGCGAACGAACGGCCACCGAAAGGCGGTGTTGGCCGCGGGGAAGGAGAACGGCCGAGAGAGGGAGCGGCTAGGGTTTTTGTTTCGTGTGTTCTATTTGTGCAAGACCTATAAATCAAGTATTTATAGTGTCTTGCATAAAACCCTAACGGGCTTAAGTTGGATCGGGCCCAACAGCTTAAGTTCGTTAGTTCTTTTACTCGCTCGTCTCTCTCAATTCGATGATCGGAAAATTGTTATAATTACATTTTCGGAATCATTATAATGTCCTCGTCATTACGAGTGCCAATTCTCAATATCCAACTTTCTAAAAGTGGAAATCCTAATTCAGTGCACTTTCTAAATTTGGAAACTTCCCGATTTAGAAAGTCCACTAAGATGTTCGCCTATTCATTTCCTTTTCTTATTCTCATTCATAATTCCAAATTACGAATGTTGGACCCAATCATATTGACTTCCAATCATGCAAAGATAAACCATTTTTACCTTTGACCGTTTATTCAAAGATCTCATGTGCATGAGCAGTGTGACCCTCGATGGTTTAGGTGTAAGCTAGCCGTGGGCCCACAACCCTTTGTGGTAAAAACTCGTCCCTTAGAGTTACGATTAAGATGAAGCTCGTTTCACCTTAATCACCCAACGAATCAAGATTGGAGTCTAGCAACTACGCGTCATGATTCCCTAGATACAAATAATGTGCCTGCAAGAACCTTCAGATATAGTTAGCGTATAGTACGATCCCTTCGATTCATATGTCCCGATTGAACTAGAGGCATTGGTTCATCGAGACCTCTTTATCTGTTCAATGACGGTGCGATCGTTCTAAGTGTTGTAACCATTACGTGCCTGACTTAGAGAATCGAATTCTCTAATCTTCACTTAGTCAGCTCTGGGCAGAGACTTAGAGAGATTACAAACTATAAGAACACACAGAACATCCAAGATTATTCTAGCGATCGAATCCCCGACTACAATGCTCATACCTCCCACTAGATTTCAGACTGCACGAACACTGGCCCTTGTGGTGGTCCTCGGTGGAACTCAGGGACAGGTCACGATACAGCTGGTCCTCTAGTGAAGTCACGGTGATGTCTAGGTCATAAGGACTAATGGTGTACAACTAAACCATAGATATCTCTACTCGATTATAGGGAACCACTTAGAGATTTCTAGGGTGAGGGAGTTAAGTGAACTCGTATGTAGCACCCCCCTTCTAATCGGGCGATAAATCGAACCGGTTTATCAAAATATTTATTAACCTAGCGGAAGCAAAGGATCTCTTTGTAATTTTTATAACTTTGAAATGGGACCAAAATGCAATTATTAAAAATTTGCATTTTTCGAAAACTTTCTTAGGTTACTTTAGCCGAAATAAGTTTCGAGGGGAGGTTTTTAGTTCGAGTGCTACAGTATCACTATCGGTTTTCGGTTCGAGAAGAAATCAGAGTTTGGAAAGGTTATTTTGGTGAATAGTTCGGTAATTGCTAGTGGAGGCATGAAAATAGCAAAATTAAGAAACAGACTATATTATAATATGAGTTAAGTACGATTCATACCGGTGATGATTTTAAAAGGTACGAAAATATAAAAAGTTAGGCTTAATATTACATCACCAAAAGAAAATAACCAAAAGACTTTAGCATCGTTCATAGGTCCTCGTACAACTTCCAAAAAAACCCGGGCAAGACCTCGATCCATCCCGGTTGAGTATTACTAGCACTACTACCGGCAATTAAAAGACATCTATATGAGCTATAAAGCTCAGTAAGAAATCCGATGAAAGATTAATTTCTGTACCTGGATAATAAACCTGTTACGAGCCCGTTTTCACTAAGTGGAATCAAACCACAACACATCATCCTAGTTGGATACCGGCCCTCTATCCGAGTTGTTTATTACCCGATATTCCATTAATCTTTCAATTTGAAAACCATTTAATGCAACTTTTCGAAATCATGCTTATGACCAACACATAAACATCACAAATATCAATCTAGTGCTACAAAATCACACAAATATCACAATTTACCACATATTTATAGCTTTGGGCAAAATTCCCCAAATTCACACATATAAACACACAACCACACACGGCACACACCACATGCACATTCAACACACACACATGCAGTCACACATATTCAGCACACACACATGCAGTCACACATTAAACATCACCATTTAATATTAAACCATGCTTGTAAAGCAAGCACCCCTTTTTCACCTTTCATTTAATGAACTTATTACCACTTGTAGGAAATAACCCATTTCAATAAATTCTAACCGCAATTAATCCACATCCAGGCAGCAATAAAAGTACAAAATCTCAAATCTCATCACTCATAGTCATTAAATCAAAGACATAAAAATAAAAGCACAAAACATAATAAATGACATGCAAATTGTCCTAATTTCGAAATAATAGTAAACTAATTCCAAAAATTCCCACATTAAATCCTAGAACTTATAACTGATCCAAATTTCAGATTCTGAAATTGTTTTAAATTTTCATAAAGTTTCGAATTTTCTTGAAATTAAAAACTAGAAAAACCCCTTTTTTATTTTAAAAATTCAAAACTCTAATACAACCTCAATTATTTTAAAACCTTTGTAAGTAAAACTTTTCTCATTTAATACTTGCTGGAAAACAGATTCCCAAGTTTAACAATGACGGATTTTTTGGAAATTACAGTTTTGACCCCAAAGTTTCATGATTGACACATGCAACCACACTAAAAGTTCAAAATCAGAAATTTTACTTTAATAAATGCAGAAAACAAAGTTAGAAAGTTACTTTATGCAGAAATTTCAGAAATTACATATTTTACCCCAAAATCTCTAGATCTACACATGCAACACCACTAGAAGTTCAAAAATCACTTTTTCTTACAAAATTTCTTTAAATCCGAAATTTTTGTTCAATAAATGCTGGAAAACAGTTTTGAAAACACATTTAGGACTGACTTCTCAAAAATTACAGATTTGACCCAAAAATCTTTCGATTTACACATGCAACCCCATAAAAGTTCAAAAATCCATTTTTCTTGAAACCCCTTTTTGGAATCCGAAAATTTTATTGCTTTTGGCCAATAAAAGTTGTATCTACCCACTAACAACATAGATGATGCATGCAAGAACAATAAATCAACATTAAACACTTCTTTTCCATTTTTCCCCAAAAAGCCCTAATTTTTTCGAAATCACTCCAAATATTTTAGAAAATTTTGAAAACCATTTTAATACTATTCATGCCATTTAATTGCAGCAAGAAATAGGAATTTCTTACCTTAAAATCGAAGAGAAGAAAACAACCGAAGGAAGAGAGGCTTTCAAGCACCAAAATCTAACCAAGCTACTTTGATTGTGAATGAAATGGTGTGAGCTCCAAGGAGGGATGAGTTATTATCTCCCGTAGGAGGCAACTAGTTTTGATGGTGTTTTTGGTGTAGTCTATTGTTAAGTGTATATTTTTACACTTTATCGTACCTTTTTATTTGAGCTTTTGGTGTGTTTTAACGATAATTGGTGCTTAAAAAGTTAATTTATTGTATTTTAGGTACAAATTGAAGAATTGGAAAAGTATGGGGTCGAAACTGCAATTTTGGAGAAAATATGGGCCAAAAGTAAAAAAATCAAAATTTTGAAGATTTAAAGATCGGACGGCCGTCCGAGTTTTAGTTCAAATTGTGGGACGGCCGTCCGAGACCTTGAGGCAGCGCAGTAAAGGGATTTTAATTGCACAAGGAAACTGCCTTCTTCGCCAAGTTTTTCACTCTATATAAGACCAAGCCAAGCACACAATTGGGGATCTCTTTACGCAATTTCAAGAGCAACAAAGCAATAACGAATACGAAGAATTCGAAGACTCCAAGCATAGACTTACCGTTTATGATTAATTTTATTTGCGTTTTTCCTTTAATCATGAGTAACTAAGTCTTTAGTTTCTAGGATTTTATTTTGAACCCTATGTGGGATTTATGAACCCTTTTTTGTGATTTTATGAGAGTTTTAATTCCGGATTATTTCTTCTACTTGTTTTATTAAGTGCATGAACTTGATCAACTTATGTGCTTTTATGTTATTGTTAATCGCATGAATCGGAAGATCGGGTTAACAATTAGAACAATGGTAGAAGATCCTTTGTGGTATTAACATAGGAATATAGTTAATCTCTTAGGTAGCCATTATTGAGATTTGTGCTTAATGTTGTGTGTTCTAGAATTAATTGCATAGGAATAGAGTAATTGAATCTAGAATATTAGAATCCTAATACAAGCGGAAGCGGGTTATGATTATTTTAGCATCTCAGGTTAATAATTCGGGTTAATTACTTGCATACTTGAAGGAATTGGGGGAATAATAATCACATAGGGGGAAGAATAAAATCCTAGGCTTGCGTATCTTGATTAAATCTTCGTTTTAATTTGCTTTCTTGTTTTTTTTGCCTTTTAATTTAGTTTAATTTAGTTAATTCTCTCTAAAGTCGACTGTGTAGGGTGGGCCTGATAGTAATTGCTAGAATTTAGAGTCTAGGATTAAGTAATTAAATATTCCTTGTGGGTTCGATATCCGGACTTAATTGTCCACTATATTACTTGTACGATACGTGCACTTGCGTGTAGGTATTACAACCAATAAGTTTTTGGCGTCGTTGCCGGGGATTATTTTAATTATTTATTTTATTCTAGCTCTAGATTTGAACAATTTTCAAAGATTCAACCATTTAGTTTAATTTATTTTTTTAGGTATTGTGTATGCGCATGAGACTCGATCTTGCTAGAGAACCGTTTGATCCCGAAATCGAACGTACTTTTCGAGCCGCTAGGAGACGTCAACGTGCAAACAATATAATGGCAGACGAAGAAAACAGAGACGCAGAGGGTCATTTACTCGATGCGAATGGAATTCGCATTCAAGACCCACCCCCTCAACTTCCGTTACAGCCAGCAGTTAGGCCATGGGCACTTCAAGATTACATAATCCCAACTCTCGACGGATTCCGCCCGAGCATCCAATATCCACCTATTGAGGCGCACAATTTTGAGATCAAGCAAGGCCTCTTGACGATGCTCCGAAATAACGGGCTATTTAGTGGATTGGCGGGTGAAGATCCCCATCTTTACATTGTCAATTTTCTAGATACCTGTAATTCCCACCGTCAAAATGGCGTTTCCCAAGAGGCGCTTCAATTAATTCTCTTCAAGAACTCCTAACAAGGCAGAGCTCGCCAGTGGTTGATGTCCCAAGCTCCCCCCTCTATCTCGTCCTGGCATCAACTTCTCAGCCTTTTCATCAAAGTTTACAGCTCACCCGAGAAGGACGAGAGAATCCGACGAGAAATTCATAATTTCATCCAAGAGAAAGGTGAGCAATTATACGAGGCATGGGAGAGATTTAAAACTCTTTTGCGGCAGTGTCCAACACATGGAGTCGAACAATGGCGGCAAATCCACATCTTCTACCAAGGGATTAACAAGAATGCACGAACTGTCTTAGATGCATCAACCGGGGGAAATTTTATGAGTCAATTGATACCGGATGCATTTATCATGTTGGATCAAATTGCACAAAATCGGTTTGCCAAGTCAAGCGAAATGACGGTTAGTGAAGCCAAGAAGGTTCCCGGAGTGTTGGAGTTAGATGCAGTTACGGCCCTTCAAGCTCAAGTGACCCAAATTGCTCAACAAAATCAACTCCTTCTACAGCACATCAAAGCAAGTCCACCACAACAAGTCCAAGCAATTGATTCTCCATCTTGTGAAATTTGCGGTGGAAATCACTACACGCTCCAATGCCAACAAGATGTGGAATCGCTCAACTACGTCAATAACGCGCCTCGCCAATTCCAAAATCAAGGGTGGAGATCACAAGGGCAATATGGAGGAAATCAACAAGGCCAAGGATATCAAAGACCTCAAGGTCAATTCCAAAATCAAGCCCCTCCTCAACAAAGCTATCAAGGCAACAATCCACCGGCCCAAAAATTAAGCACGGAGGAGATATTGGCCCAATTCATGACTGCTACCTAAGCCTCGCTGCGAAATTTGGAGAATCAATTTGCTCAATTCGTTGTGAATGAAGAGAACCGTCCGGCGGGAGCATTGCCATCGAATACGGAAGATCCTCGAAAGCAGAAGTTCGAGACGAGCCAAACTATCGATTTCAAGATCGAGAAAAAAGAAGAAATTCATGTCACGCCGCAAGTCATTGTAGCCGAATGGGTGGAACCAATCCCATATCCACAAATATTGCTAACGAAAAAGATCGAGGTCGAGACGTGCCAAGCAGTCACCTTGAAGAACGGTAAGCAATTGGAGGAAGCCCGACGAAAAGAGAAGAGAAATGCGGTAATCGAGAAGCCGAAAGTGAATGAGGAAAAAGAATCAACTCATGAAGAGACACCATCAATGGTGCCTTCACAAGTACCTCCAATTCCTTATCCTCAAAAGTTTATAAAGAAGAAGCTCGATGCCGAATATCAAAGATTTTCGGACAAGTTGAACGAAATTCGCATGAATATTCCATTCATTGAAGCACTTCAAAAGATGCCAAAGTGGGTGAAGTTCCTCAAGGACCTCGTGAAGAAAAGTAAGAAATTGCAAGGGAATGAGATGTTAGTGCAATTCTTACTCGGCCCCTTCCACAAAAACTCGGCGATCCAGGTAAGTTTACTATTCCTTGTACTATAGGAGGTAAAAGTTTTAGATCCCTCATTGATTTAGGTGCTAGCATTAATCTTATGCCTTATTCCACTTTTAAAAATCTTGGGTTAGGAGAAATTGAACCGACGGCGATAACTCTTCAGTTAGTCGATAGATCTTTAGTTTACCCAAAAGGTATTTTAGGGAATGTGCTAGTGAAAGTCAATAAATTTATCTTCCCTGTTGATTTCGTTATACTTGATATAGATGAGGATAGGGAGATACCTCTAATCGTACGGAGGCCATTTTTAGCCACGTCGAAAACTCTTATTGATTGTGCTAGTGGTGATCTTACAATGACTGTGCATGATCAAACAATCAAATTCAATGTTTTTAGTGCTAATAAAAATCCATGTGATAATAATGATTGTTTTGCTATTGAGCTTATGGATTTTACAAATAATGAAAAGTTTGATGTTTTGATCTTGGACAATGGGAAAGCATCTTTGAGTGCAGGAGATGATGGCGGAAACGAGAATCAGAAGGAGCAAGTTTACTTCATGGACTCAATTTCAACTCCTCCGAGAGAAAGTCATACGAGTTTTGAGTCTTAACGGCGATGAGAGTGCAAGGAAGATGTTGCCACCCAAACACTCGAGCAAGTCACGAGAGAAGGATGAGTCAAGCTATTGTGGTCGTAAGGAGAAAGTCAAAAGGAAATTGCACAAAGGACAATTGGTGTTATTGTGCAAATTACGACTGTGGTTATTCCCAAGGAGGCGAAAATCAAAGTGGTCGGTACCATTTATTGTCCAAGAGATTCTTCCTCACGAAGTGGTCAAAATAAAGGAGCGAGATTCAAATCGTACGTTCAACGTGAAGGGGAGCCGGCTCAAACCGTATTGGGAAGCGCGTGAAGATTGCCAAGTGACTTCGGTCACTTTTGCTTGAAAATAAAGAAGCAACGTCCGGCTGAAGACTTTAAACTTAGCGCTTCTCAAGAGGCAAACCGAGCTTTATTGTTTTTCTTAGTTTTCTTTACTTTTTCGTTTCGTTTTTATTGTCATAGGCATGCATTCTAATTAGTTTATTTGAATTTTAATTTTCATGGTGGAAAACATGGTCAGGGGGTCGAGACGGCCGTCCGCAATTACAAGAAAAATCCCGGACGACCGTCTGGGAAACATAACGAAAAAATTGTCATCTCTGCCTATGGGACCGCCATCCGAAAAATAGGTGTAAATGTGGGATGGCCGTCCCACGACAAGTAAGGAGAAACAGTGTCGGACGGCCGTCCGACATTTAGCACAAACACCGGGACGGCCGTCCGAACCTAGTTGGGGCGTTTTAAATGTTTAAAAATCAGATTTTTTCCCCCATTATTTCCTAAACCCTCCTCGTTCCTTCTCTCGAAATCCCACACACAAGGAGGCTAGAGAATCAAACCAAATTCTCCAAAATCTACTCTTTCAAGGCACGCCCACAAGGTGTTCGACAATTTGCTCCAACCAAATTTTGAGTTCGATTGTTAACCAATTCTCACCGAATCTATTCCAACCTCTCTCCCAACTATGTCGTCCAACAAACGAGGCTGCATGCGCGAAGCATCATCTTCCAAGGGAAGGGAAAGAGAAAGAAAAGTGCCACCGCCCATACCCGAGTTTTCCGATGAGGACGAGCGTGAGAGAACGAGGGAGGAGCACCCTGTTCACATGGACTCCGACTAAATCAGGTGTTTTCTATCCTTAAACATTGTGCTAATTTCGTTGAGGGCAACGAAAATTTTAAGTTTGGGGGTGAAAAACATGTTTTTGTGCATATTTGTTTTAGTTTGCATGCATTAGGTTCTATTTGTTTTTATTGCTTTTATCGTTTTTTCTGGAATATAAAAAGAAAAAAGAAAAAGATTTTTTTTTTCTTGAGTCGAATGCATCGATGACTTATGATGATGAGAGATGATCAATGTTTGATGATGAGATTGCTTGTTTTGTGTGACAAAGATTAGATGTTTGTTTAGCTTTCGATTCTACGGAACTTAGAAGCGAATTATTGCTAGGAATCACACTTTGTGCATTGCTTTGGTTGAATGTTCTGCATTTTAAATTTGGAATTAATTTGTGCTAGATCATGCTATGTTCGGTTTTAAGACTCACCTTAGGAAATTTATGATACGAAGTATTGAGTAGTGAGTGATTTGGGATATGATTTGGGCCTTATTTGAACCGTTTGAGCCTATCAAGCCGACCTTTTTATCGAAATTATCCTTAGAACCTTGATTTGAGCCTCGGAGAAAAGGTGTTCTTTCTTTTAGCCAATGTGTAAGGTAGAATAGGTGGAGATTCTTGAAAAAATACCCCTTGGAGTTCGGTCCAAAATTTTTATAAGGTCCTTCTTCTTCTTCGAAAAAAAAAAGAAGAAAAAAAAAATCGAAAAGAAGACAAATATATATATGCTTCTACATAATATATATAAAAAAAAAAGACTAGAAGGGAGAAGTAATCACTAGTTGTTGAATTGTTTTGAAAGCTCGGTCCATTATCTTAAGAGCAAAAGTGGAGACTATTGAACTCTTAACAATCGAGTTTATTAAAGTCCTTAGAGGTGAGTTCATTGTTTTAAACGTCTATTTTTTAAATTTTGGCGTAATCACCTCAATTCAAGAAGAATAGCCACATATACCCATATTTCCTACCTCGAACCTAAGAGCCTAACAATTGAAAGCCACAAAGCCCCAATGATCCCAATACCTTAATATTCGATATTCGTAGAGTAGAATAATTTGGTGAGTATTTGGAGTCAAATATATGCATGTAAGTATAAATTCTTTCTATCTTTAATTTGCAAATATTGGATGCTTGAAGCAATTGTATGATTTGTGGTTTTTGGTAATCGTAAGTGACTAAGTGCTTTTGAATTTTGAGCTAGCGAATGACTAAGAATTGTCATTATAATTACAAGTTCTGAAAACGTGACGTTGATCATTGATCTATGTAAGGAGATGTAGTAGTTGAGTTATTTGCTTATTGGTAGATTTTGCTTGAGGACAAGCAAAAGTTCAAGTTTGGGGGTGTGTTAAGTGTATACGTTTACACTTTATCGTACATTTTTATTTGAGTTTTTGGTGCGTTTTAACGATAATTGGTGCTTAAAAGTTGATTTATTGTATTTTAGGTACAAATTGAAGAATTGGAAAAGTATGGGGTCAAAACTGCAATTTTGGAGAAAATATGGGCCAAAAGTAAAAAAATCAAAATCCTGAAGATTTAAAGCTCGGACGGCCGTCCGAGTTTTAGTTCAAATTATGGGATGGCCGTCCAAGACCCCGAGGCAGCGCAGTAAAGGGATTTTAATTGCACAAGGAAACTGCCTTCTTTCCCAAGTTTTTCACCCAATATAAGACCAAGTCAACCACACAATTGAGGATCTTTTTACGCAATTTCAAGAGCAACAAAGCAATAACGAAGACGAAGAATTCGAAGACTCCAAGCATAGACTTACCGTTTATGATTAATTTTATTTGCGTTTTTCCTTTAATCATGAGTAATTAAGTCTTTAGTTTCTAGGATTTTATTTTGAACCCTATGTGGGATTTATGAACCATTTTCTATGATTTAATGCAAGTTTTAATTCCTGATTATTTCTTCTACTTGTTTTATTAAGTGCATGAATATGATCAACTTAAGTGCTTTTATGTTATTGTTAATTGCATGAATCAGAAGATCGGGTTTAATAATTAAAACTGTGGTAGAAGAGCCTTTGTGGTATTAACATAGGAATATAGTTAATCTCTTAGGTAGCCATTATTGAGATTTGTGCTTAATGTTGTGTTCTAGAATTAATTGCATAGGAATATAGTAATTGAATCTAGAATATTAGAATCGTAATACACGCGGAAGCGGGTTATGATTATTTTAGCATCTCAGGTTAATACTTCGGGTTGATTACTTGCATACTTGAAGGAATTGGCGGAATAATAATCACATAGGGGGAAAAATAAAATCCTAGGCTTGCTTATCTTGATTAAATCTTCGTTTTAATTTGATTTCTTGTTTTTGTTTCCTTTTAATTTAGTTTAATTTAGTTAATTCTCTCTAAAGTCGACTGTGTAGGGTGAGCTTGATAGTAATTGCTACAATTTAGCGTCTAGGATTAAGTAATTAAATATTCCGTTTGGGTTCGATATCCGTTTGAGGTGGAAGAAGAAGAAGGCCGATGGTGGTGGTGATGGCATCGGTGGAGAGAGGATGAGAAGAGAAGTAAGGGGTGTATGTCGAAGATGAAGGAGAAATAATTAGGGGGTGTCAAGTGTAAAGGCATGCACACTTAATCACTAATTATTTTTTTTAAATAAATACAACTTACACACTACACACACAATCCGGACACACACACACATATTCGGTCATATACTCAAATATATATAATGCATGTAATAGTGTGTATATTTATGTATATGCATGCATGAAAAGGTACATATATATGTATGTGCATGTATGTACGTGTGTGTGTATGTCTATATATATATATATATATATATATATATATATATATATATATATATATATATATATATATATATATATATATATATATATATATATATATATATATATATATATATATATATATATATATATATATATATATATATATACTACATTTATATTTCACATAAGTTACCACATTTAGAAAATAATCCACCAAATAATTAAGATATGCAATTATTCACAAAATTCACGGAATTCTTAGAATTTCAATTTACGGAAATGATCACATAGTTCACACATATATATCTACTCATGAATTTCACAAAAATGAAATCACCATATTCCAAATAATTAAATAACGCATGTAATTATTCACGTAAGTCACATAATTAGATTCACGTAATGCATATAATCACGTAATGATATTACCTAAGGATTCTCGAGTTAGAAATATTAGCATGGGGTTTTAGGGTTTTCGGGTTTTGGAAAGGTGGGGTGTTACATCGTCAACTTACGAGCACCCACTTATGCATGCTGATATCACAATATCGTTTACTGATGAGATGCAGTACACATACACTAAGTGCTAGGAACATGTTTAACAGTTATAATATTTAAGTAAATATCTCACGATCCTAATGATCAATTACTAGTACATGTAATAACTGTAAGGACTATATCTATGCTTACGACAAAGGGACAAAGATATAGAATGCCAAGGTGTTTTATCATTAATACGAAAAAAAAAAGTTCGTTTATTACCATAATAAATACGAAAGACCATAGCCACAAGTTGGCTTGTTGGTCACCTACTCTAACAATCTCCCACTTGACCTAAAGCCAACTACCCATGAATCGCAATCCCATCGACTCTCGATGTTTCTCATGGACCGATCTCGGTAAAGGCTTCGTGAAGGGGTGTGCAACGTTCTCTTCCGATCTGACTCGTTCTACTTATACTTCACCTCTATCAATGATCTCTCGGATCACATGATACTTCCTCATAATATGCTTCGACTTCTGATGAGATCTCGGCTCCTTAGCTTGCGCGACAGTTGCGGTGTTATCACAGTACAACGGTACTGGATCACTAACATTAGGAATGACACCCAACTCTTGGATGAATTTCCTTATCCAAGTCCCTTCTTTTGCAGCTTCGGACGCTGCAATGTATTCCGCTTCAGTAGTGGAATCAACCGTCGTGCTTCGCTTGGAACTCTTCCAACACACGGCACCACCATTAAGCGTGAATATAAATCCTGAGTTCGACTTTGAGTCGTCCACATCCGATTGAAACCCAGAGTCGGTAAAGCCTTCTAATTTCAACTCGGCACCCCCATAAACCAAAAATATATCCTTAGTCCTTCGTAAGTAGTTGAGGATATCTTTCACGGCCTTCCAGTGAGCCGGGCTGGGGTTAGACTGATATCTGCTTGTGACACTCACATCATACGCAATATCGGGTCTCGTACACAGCATGCCATACATTATGCTTCCTATGGCAAAAACATAAGGTGTCCTTTTCATCTCCTCAATTTCACTAGGTGTTTGCGGACACATAGATTTCGAGAGACGAACCCCATGGGACATTGGCAAGAATCCCTTCTTCGATTCTTCCATGCTAAACCGTTTCATAACGGTGTCTATGTACAGGCTTTGGGATAAGCCAAGCATCTTTCTTGCTTTATCTCTATAGATGCGTATTCCTAATACATAAGATGCTTCTCTCAAATCCTTCATTGAGAAATGTGTGGACAACCATGCTTTTGTTTGTTGCAACCCTACGTCATCCCCAATGAGTAGAATGTCATCAACGTAAAGCACTAAAAATATCACTGCCCTCCCACTAACCTTCTTGTATACACAAGGTTCCTCCGGATTCTTCTCAAAATCAAACTCTTTGATAGTTGAGTCGAACCTAATGTTCCAACTACGGGATGCTTGTTTCAATCCCTAAATGGATCGCTGGAGCTTGCAAACCTTTTGCTCACTTCCAGAAGATATGAAGCCTTTCGGCAGCGCCATGTAAATTTCTTCCTCAATATCTCCATTAAGGAAGGCGGTCTTCACATCCATTTTCCATATCTCGTAGTCATACCACGCAGCTATGGCCAGCAAAATCCTAATGGACTTCAGCATCTCGAGTGGCGAAAAAGTTTCCTCATAGTCAACACCTTGCCTTTGAGTGTATCCTTTCGCTATCAATCTAGCTTTATAGGTCGATAACTTTCCATCCACTCCAATTTTCTTCTTATAGTTCCACTTGCAGCCTATGGGAACAATTCCTTTAGGTGGATCTACCAAGGTCCACACCTTGTTGGAGTACATGGAGTCCATTTCGGATTTCATGGCAGTTAGCCAATGTCGCATGTCCGCATCCGATACGGCCTCATTGTATGTTCTTGGATCTTGTCGAAGATCAACATGATCTTCATCATTCTCGAGGAGGAATAACCTATCCGGCATTTTCCAAACTCTTTCGGATCTACGTACCGTAGGTTCAGGAGGTATATTAGTGGATTGTTGTATTGGTTCGATTACTTGTTCTTGCGCTTGAACTTCAATTTGCGGTTCTTGAACTACTTCAAGTTTCATCATGCTGCCTTTTCTATCGGATAGAAACTCCTTTTCCAAAAAGGTGGCATTTCTCGGAACAAACGTCTTTGCTTCCTTGACATAATAGAATTCGTATCCCATTGAGTCTTCGGGATACCCCACAAAGTAGCACAGGTCGAATTTACTATCCAACTTATCTCCCACTAATCGCTTCACATAAGCGGGACAACCCCATATCCTAATATATTTGTAGTTGGGTTTCCGGGAATGCCAAAGTTCATAAGGTGTGGATTTAACTGCTTTGGTGTTAACTCTATTCAGCAAATACGCGGCAGTTTTAAGTGAATGACCCCTCAAGTATACTGGTAAGTTCGTGAACCCCATCATTGATCGAACCATATCTAATAAAGTTCTATTCCGACGTTCGGAAAATCCATTAAGTTGAGGAGTTCCAGGTGGAGTCCATTGAGATTGTATTCCATTCTCTTTTAGATAGTCAATGAACTCAATTCTCAAGTATTCTCCACCACGATCGGATCGTTGCTTCTTAATACTCTGCCAAGCTGCTTCTCTACTTCGTGTCTAAAATCTTTGAACCTTTCAAATGTTTCGGACTTTTACTTCATCAAGTACACATACCCATACCTAGAATAATCGTCGGTAAAGGTAGCGAAGTAGTTGAATTCACCCTTCGCACTAACACTTAGTGGACCACATACGTCTGTATGGATCAAATCCAAAAGACCCTCGGCTCGTTCCATTTTCCCTTTAAGGCAAGATTCACAAGTTTGTAGTGATTTCACGTCCTCCAAAGAGAACAATCCTTCACTAACAAAATCGTTCATCCTTTTTAAAGAGACATGACCTAATCTAGCGTGCCAAAGTTGTGCGGGGTTTTGATCTATCTCCTTATGTTTTGCTGATATAACATTAATAGGTATTTAATTTGGATTTAGTTCATACATGTTGTTTAATAGTCACCCCTTGCAAATCAAATTTTCATTCTTTTGTATAATGCAAATCGAATTTCCGAAAACAAAAGTAAAACCTTCAATATCTAACACAGTAATAGAAATAAGGTTTCTAATGAGAGACGGAACAAATAAACAATCGTTCAAAAGAATAGGAAAACTAGAATCTAAAATATTTAAGTAAATCGTGCCAATGGCTTCAGCATCAACTCTTGCTCCATTCCCCATCCTTAGATAGGTCTCGCCCGCCCTAAGCTTTCTACTTCTTGTCATTAGGTGCAAATCATTGCACAAATGTGAGCCACAGCCCGTATCCAATACCCAAGAAGAAGAATTGACAGACAAATTTACGTCAATGAAATACGTACCCTTTTCAGAACTTTTCTGCTTCAGGTAAGCCTTGCAGTTGCGGCGCCAATGTTCTTTCTTTCCACAATGATGGCAAGAATCATCAACTTGCTTGCTGACCTTTGCCTTGGGGCCCCCACTACCTTCACCCACTTCGAACTTACTCTTTCGAAAGGGAACTCTTTGCTTTCTTTTATAATGGGAAGAACTCCTCTTTCCAGAAGTAGCAGCAATGAGAACAAATTTCTCTTTCTTAATGGTGGACTCGAAACTGACCAACATGTTCATTAACTCATCCAAGGGAGGATCTAGTTTGTTCATGTTGAAGTTCACTATGAACGATTCATAGGAACTAGAAAGAGACAACATGATCAAATCCAACGAGAGCTCGGCCGGGAGGGTGACATCGAGATTCACTAGCTTTTAAAGGAGATCGATCATTTTGAGACAGTGCTCGTGGACCAAAGTCCCTTCGCGCAGTCTCGCCGTGATCAACTCCTTTGTAGCAGCGTACCTCAATGCCCTAATATTTTCACTATACATGCTATCGAGATGAGCCTTTATATCGAAAGCATGCAAGTGAGACTCATATTTCCTCGCAAGCGCCGGCTCCATGGCGGCTATCATATAACACCTAGCATGAGTGTCATCTTTCTTCCAAGCTTCATAAGTTTCCTTTTCAGCATCAGTCGATGTGGCAGGTATACTGGCGGGAAGTCTCTCGTTCAGAACATAGAGACGCCCCTCAACGGTTAGCACAAGCTTAAGACTACGTAACCAATCTATGTAATTAGGGCCATTGAGTTTATTGTCGAGGATTGACATTATGGAATTCTTTGACATGATCATCTGAGAGGTATAGAGAAGAGGATTATTAGAGATTCGCGTTAAATGATTGTTACAATTAAATGTTTGGCCATATGTTATTTAATTGTTCTCCCACTAATTTTATCGAGTTCCACTTCCCTCTAGTAGGCAAACGAGAAAACTGATTTTTCTTAATGGGCTTTAGGTCCAATAGACAAATATAACCCGTAGTTAATCTAGCCCGATTATATTTGCCCAAAGGTAGATCACAATCAATCATATCCACAATATGACCCTAAATTATTTTTTCTCACACTTGATAATGACCTAAGTTAATCTCGCGAATATCAAAATCGTCGTGTGTCAAGTCTAACCTACCAATCAAAGATGCTCATAGAACTTGATTATGCCAAACTAATGCAGTCCCTAGCTAATCTAGCCGACCACGTTAATCTAGCATAACCCTTTTCTATGGCTACCTTCATCGCTATGTCAATTGAATTACAACTAACTTTACCATAGCACTCCCCGCTAACACGGCTTACTGCACTACAGTAAAGGGCTACACATAATTCAACCGTTGGCAGAAGGAAAGAAAAATTGAACAGATTGGTTTTTCTTTATAGCTTGAAATAATTCTTAATTAGATTAAGAATGAGGGATTTTTATTTAAAAGTTTTATCTCATCAGAAGGTTCGGATTGGTCTATTGATTCCTACATCTATGTTCTCTAAAGGTATATGGAAACGCATATTGTCCTAAGAGGAACATACGACCTAACTACATAATTAATTACATTAATTAATTATTGGGTTTTTCAAAATAATTATAGAACCTCAACTAGCATAAATCATTCAAATAATGTTGAGGTACTATTAATTAAGTTGAACTATAATCCATATTATATATGTGTTCTATTAATTAAAATCAATTTAACAATTTAAATTAATTAATTGAAAATACTTGAATTGTTGACTCGATTATCTAATTGGGATCAATTGAAAATAATTTTCCGAAAATTAAAATCAATTTTGTTTAAGTTTAATTTTAGAAATCTGAAATAATTTTTTTTTAGCGAACCGGTTCGGCCCAAGCGGTTTGACCGGTTCGGACCGAAACAGTCCGGTTCTGCCCGGTCCTGTTGACCCAAATCAGTGGGCCGGGTCAATCGGACCGAGAAACGATCTGACCGACCCTAATCTACGTGGATTCGGTAAATTGGATCGTGCACAACCATCGAACCGGCCGGTTCGACCGGTTCGATCCGAACAATTAAAAACCGATGTTTTAAAAATAATTTCAGATGCGATTTTCCAATTTTAAACTCTTTTAAAGCTGGAAAAATTCTAAACAATATTTCAAAAATATTTTTAACTTACGAAAAATCCCAATTACATAATACAACAATCGTTTTTTAATAAATCGAACATGCATAAAATCATAGCATATAAAAACGAACGCACTTAATTTCGCAACGAGCTCTGATACCACTGTTGGGAATCCGACATGTGTACGCAACAGAAAACAAAAATTTTATGCGATTTAAAAAAAATTAAAACACATAAACACATGCCCGACAATTGAAAACAATTAATGGCGTACCTTTGCGCTTCCAGCGAAATTTAAACAACATACATGCTTAATTACTTAATCGAAATTAAATCAATTAGCATGCTTGCGTTTAAATCAAATAACATGCTCGTAGTAAATAAACAATCTCATGTAATCACATAAAATCATGCAATTATTTTACATAAACCAACATGCATATAATAAATTAAACGTAGCCGAATCTAACGATGATGGATACAAAAGTTTACCTCTTGAAGCGTGATGTAGACGCTAAGCAAAGCTAGATTGCCACGGAAACCAATCCGTGCAATCTGGGGCAGCAATGGCGAAACGGCAGCAGCGATTAGGCAAGCTACGGCGGCGCGTGTGGCTCACGCGCAGTCTTCGAGCGGCGCGTGGGATTGCGTGCGGCGTCGGCTCGTGTGCTGCTCCTCGATTCTTCGATCTTCCTCCTCTCGGATTTCACCTCGTATACTTCGATCTACTAAAACGTGGCACTAGACACGCAATAGTTAGAATAAACGGAAAGAATAAAAGGAAAAAGATGTACCACGATTAACCGGCCAAGGGGAGGCCGATTCCGGCGAACTAACGGCGACCGAGTCGGCGGTGTTGGCCGCGGGGAAGGAGAACGACCGAGAGAGGGAGCGGCTAGGGTTTTTGTTTCGTGTGTTCTATTTGTGCAAGACCTATGAATCAAGTATTTATAGTGTCTTGCATAAAACCCTAACGGGCTTATGTTGGATCGGGCCCAACAACTTAAGTTCGTTAGTTCTTTTACTCGCTCGTCTCTCTCAATTCGATGATCGGAAAATTGTAACAATTACATTTTCGGAATCATTATAATGTCCTCGTCATTACGATTGCCAATTCTCAATATCCAACTTTCTAAAAGTGGAAACCCTAATTCAGTGCACTTTCTAAATTTGGAAACTTCTCGATTTAGAAAGTCCACTAAGATGTTCGCCTATTCTTTTCCTTTTCTTATTCTCATTCATAATTTCAAATTACGAATGTTGGACCCAATCATATTGACTTCCAATCATGCAAAGATAAACCATTTTTACCTTTGACCGTTTACTCAAAGATCTCATGTGCACGAGTGTTGAGTGTAAATTTTACGCTCAATACGTTTACTTTACGTGGATCTTTTGTTAAGATTTAATTATATTTGTGCTTTTAATTGACTGATTTTGTATTTTATAGATCAAAACGAGAATTAGGTAGGTGTCCATGAAGGAAAAAATATCAAAAGTAAAGGAAAAAATTGCAAATAAGGAAATAAATCGAATTGGAAGAAGGAATCTCACCACAGCTTTGGCAGTGTCCACCATTTCGAGCATATCTCTCTCATACGAACTCCAAATCAGATGATTTTGGCGGCATTGGAAAGCTAAATTCAAGGGCTACAACTCTTATTTACGCAACATTCCGAAATTCGGAATCCAACATGGCGAAAATCGAAAAACAAATCCTAATGGATGAAAGTGGCGGAAATTGATTCCTATTAGGTTTCTACTACTTCCTTATCAAGAAAAGCCTAAAAAGGCAACAAGTCCCTACACCATAAGGACGAAAATATACACCACAAAATGGGAGGAACGAAGATCAACGAAGACTCAAGCATAGTCTTTCTTATTTAATTTTCTTTGTCATAAGAATCACGAGTAGCTAAGTTTTTACTTTCTAGGATTTTATTCGGAACCCTATGTGGGATTTATATGATCCCAATTCTATGATTGTATGCAAGTTTTAATTCCGGATTATTTCTTCTACTTGTTTTATTAAGTGCATGAACTTGATCACCTTATGTGCTCTTATGTTATTGTTAATCGCATGAATCGGAAGATCGGATTAATAATCAGAACTGTGGTAGAAGAGCCTTTGTGGTATTAACATAGGAATATAGTTAGTCTCTTAGGTAGCCATTATTGAGATTTGTGCTTAATGCTGTGTTCTAGAATTAATGGCATAGGAATATAGTAATTGAATCTAGAGGATTAGAATCGTAATACACGCGGAAGCGGGTTATGATTATTTTAGCATCTCAGGTTAATAATCCGGGTTAATTGCTTGCATAATTGAAGGAATTGGGGGAGTAATAATCACATAGGGGGGAGAATAAAATCTTAGGCTTGTTTACTTTGATTAAATCTTCATTTTTTAATTGCTTTCTTGTTTTTGCTTGCTTTTTAGTTTAGTTTAATTTAGTTAATTTTCTCAAAATTCGACTGTGTAGGGTGGGATCGATACTTGGACTTAAAAATCCACTTTATTACTTGTATGATACGTGCACTTGCGTGTAGGTATTTCAATGAAAGATTAATTTCTGTACCTGGATAATATACATGTTACGAGCCCGTTTTCACTAAGTGGAATCAAACCACAACACATCATCCTAGTTGGATACCGGCCCTCTATCCGAGTTGTTTATTACCCGATATTCCATTAATCTTTCAATTTGAAAACCATTTAATGCAACTTTTCGAAATCATGCTTATGACCAACACATAAACATCACAAATATCAATCTAGTGCTACAAAATCACACAAATATCACAATTTACCACATATTTATAGCTTTGGGCAAAATTCCCCAAATTCACACATATAAACACACAACCACACACGGCACACACCACATGCACATTCAACACACACACATGCAGTCACACATATTCAGCACACACACATGCAGTCACACATTAAACATCACCATTTAATATTAAACCATGCTTGTAAAGCAAGCACCCCTTTTTCACCTTTCATTTAATGAACTTATTACCACTTCTAGGAAATAACCCATTTCAATAAATTCTCACCGCAATTAATCCACATCCAGGCCGCAATAAAAGTACAAAATCTCAAATCTCATCACTCATAGTCATTAAATCAAAGACATAAAAATAAAAGCACAAAACATAATAAATGACATGCAAATTGTCCTAATTTCCAAATAATAGTAAACTAATTCCAAAAATTCCCACATTAAATCCTAGAACTTATAACTGATCCAAATTTCAGATTCTGAAATTGTTTTAAATTTTCACAAAGTTTCGAATTTTCTTGAAATTAAAAACTAGAAAAACCCCTTTTTAATTTTAAAAATTCAAAACTCTAATACAACCTCAATTATTTAAAAACCTTTGTAAGTAAAACATTTCTCATTTAATACTTGCTGGAAAACAGATTCCCAAGTTTAACAATGACGGATTTTTTGGAAATTACAGTTTTGACCCCAAAGTTTCAAGATTCACACATGCAACCACACTAAAAGTTCAAAATCTACTTTTTCATGAAAAACCCCTACAAATCTGAAATTTTACTTTAATAAATGCAGAAAATAAAGTTAGAAAGTTACTTTATGCAGAAATTTCGAAAATTACATATTTTACCCCAAAATATCTAGATCTACGCATGCAAGACCACTAGAAGTTCAAACATCACTTTTTCTTACAAAACTTCTTTGAATCCGATTTTTTTGTTCAATAAATTCTGGAAAATAGTTTTGAAAACACATTTAGGACTGACTTCTCAAAAATTACAGATTTGACCCAAAAATCTTTCGATTTACACATGCAACCCCATAAAAGTTCAAAAATCCATTTTTCTTGAAACCCCTTTTTGAAATCCGAAAATTTTAATGCTTTTGGCCAATAAAAGTTGTATCTACCCACTACCAACATAGATGATGCATGCAAGAATAAGAAATCAACATTAAACACTTATTTTCCATTTTCCCCCCAAAAGCCCTAATTTTTCGAAATCACTCCAAATATTTTAGAAAATTTTGAAAACCATTTTAATACTATTGATGCCATTTAATTGCAGCAAGAAATAAGAATTTCTTACCTTCAAATCGAAGAGAAGAAAACAACCGAAGGAAGAGAGGCTTTCAAGCACCAAAATCTAACCAAGCTACTTTGATTGTGAATGAAATGGTGTGAGCTCCAAGGAAGGATGAGTTATTATCTCCCGTAAGGAGGCAAGTAGTTTTGATGGTGTTTTTGGTGGAGTCTATAGCAAGGGTTAAATAGGGGACCTTCATTTTATTTTATATATATGTACGTGTGTGTGTGTGTGTGTGTATATATATATATATACATATATATATATATATATATATATATATATATATATATATATATATATATATATATATATAATATACTACATTTATATTTCACATAAGTTACCACATTTCGAAAATAATCCACCAAATAATTAAGATATGCAATTATTCACGAAATTCACGAAATTCTTAGAATTTCAATTTACGGAAATGATCACATAATTCACACTTATATATCTACTCACAAATTTCACAAAAATGAAATCACCATATTCCAAATAATTAAATAACGCATGTAATTATTTACGTAAGTTACATAATTAGATTCACGTAATGCATATAATCACGTAATGATATTACCTAAGGATTCTCGAGTTAGAAATATTAGTCTGGGGTTTTAGGGTTTTCGGGTTTTGGAAAGGTGGGGTGTTACAATCCCCCCCCCCCCCCCCCCCCCTAAAGAAATTTTGTCCCCAAAATAGTTACCTGAACAACTCGGGGTAACGTTCGCGCATTTCTTCTTCTCGTTCTCACGTGGCTTCTTCGGGTGTATGGTTTCGCAAAAGTATTTTAACGAATTTTAGGTCTCGGTTTCGAAGGTTTTTGGTTTTGGAATCAAGTATTTGGGATGGTTTCTCTTCGTAGGAAAGGTTAGGGTTTAGTTTGATCGGTTCGGTTTTCAATACGTGGTCTGGACTGCGAATGTATTTCCGAAGCATTGAAACATGAAAGACATTGTGGAAGTTGGATAAATTGGGTGGTAAGGCTAGTCGGTAGGCGCGAGTACCAACTTTGTCGAGAATTTCGAATGGGCCACTAAATCGCGGTGCTAATTTTCCCTTTTTTCTAAATCGCATAATTCCTTTGAAAGTCGCCACTTTTAAGAATACGGAGTCTCCAACTTCGAATTCGAGATCTCTCCTTCGAGTGTTGGCATAGCTTTGTTTCCGATCTTGGGCGATTCGCATTTTCTCTCGGATATTTTTGATAATATCGACGGTTTGTTGGACTAGGTCGGGACCAAGGAATTTTCTTTCGCCAATTTCGTACCAATGGAGTGGGGACCTACACTTGCGGCCGTAAAGGGCTTCGTAGGGTGCCATTCTAATTGATGAGTGAAAACTATAGTTGTACGCGAATTCGATTAGTGGGAGGTGGGATTCCCAATTTCCTCCAAAGTCGAGAATACAAGCGCGGAGAAGATCTTCTAGGGTTTTGATAGTTCGTTCCGATTGGCCATCGGTTTGGGGGTGATAGGCGGTGCTAAAGTTTAATCGCGTTCCGAGGGTTTTGTGTAAGCTTTTCCAGAATTTGGACATAAATCGAGGGTCTCGGCTGGAAATAATGGAGACGGGGACACCGTGGAGTCGGACTATTTCTCGGACGTATAGTTCGGTCAGCTTCTCTAAACTGAAGGTCATTCGGACCGGAAGAAAGTGAGTCGTTTTGGTCAGTCGGTCAACAATCAATCAAATGGCGTCGGATCCCCTTTGGGTCTTCGAAAATCCTTGCACGAAGTCCATTGTGATAGCTTCCCATTTCCATTCGGGGATTAGGGTTTGATTGAAGTAGGCCTCCGGGCCTTTGATGTTCCGCTTTGACTTGTTGGCATACTAGGCATTCGGCGATGAATGGGCCACGTCTTTCTTCATTCCAGGCCACCAGTAGAGCTTTTTGAGATCTTGGTACATCTTTGTTTCTCCGGGATGACAGGTGTACGCGGTTTGGTGAGCTTCGGTTAAGATTAGTCGGCGAACATTGGGATCGTCGGGGACGTAAATGCGATTTTGGAATCGAACGAGACCTCCTCCGGAAATTCGGAAGTTTGGATTGGATTCGAGGTTATCGCGAATTTTGAAATTTTTTGGATCGTTTTGTTGGGCTGATTTGATCGATTCTCCCAAGTTAGGTTGGACTTTAAGGGCGTTGATCGATTTGTGGCTAAGTGCGTCGGCGACCACATTTGCTTTGCCAGGGTGGTAGAGTATCTCGCAGTCGTAATCTTTGACTAGTTCGAGCCATCTTCGTTGCCTCATGTTCAAATCCTTCTGAGTGAAGAAGTACTTCAGGCTCTTGTGATCAGTGTAGATGGTACACTTTTCACCATAAAGGTAGTGTCGCCAGATCTTGAGTGCGAAAACGACGGCGGATAATTCGAGATCGTGCGTTGGATAATTGCGTTCGTACTTCTTGAGTTGTCGTGCGACGTAGGCAATGACTTTCCCATTTTGCATGAGTACGGCGCCCAGACCAAATTTCGAGGCATCACTATTGACGATGAATTCTCCGACTTTCTCTGGTAGTGCGAGAATTGGTGCCGAGGTGAGTCGATTCTTTAATTCGGTGAAACTGGTGTCGCATTCGGGCGTCCACTGGTACTTGACGTCTTTTCGAGTTAATCGGGTGAGTGGAGAGGCAAGCTTCGAGAAATCCTTCACGAATTTGCGGTAGTAGCCCGCTAGTCCAAGGAGACTTCGGATTTCCTTGGCGTTCTTCGGAATTGACCAATTCGACACCACTTTTATCTTGTTATGATCGACGGAGATTCCTTGTTCTGAAACAATGTGACCAAGGAAAGCCACACTTGATAGCCATAATTCGCATTTGCTGAACTTGGCGTATAGTTGGTGCGATCGGAGAGTTTGGAGTATAGTGCGAAGGTGCGACATATGATCTTCTTGGGTTTTGGAGTATATGAGAATATCGTCGATGAAGACAATTACAAACTGGTCCAAGTATTGATGAAAAACTCGGTTCATAAGGTCCATGAAAGCTGCGGGGGCGTTGGTTAGACCGAAGGGCATGACAACGAATTCATAATGGCCATATCGAGTTCTGAAAGCTGTTTTGGGGATATTGGATTCTTTGATTTTGAGCTGGTGGTAACCGGATCTGAGATCGATTTTAGAGAAGTCCGATGAGCCTTGGAGTTGGTCCAAAAGATCATCGATTCGAGGAAGAGGGTATTTATTCTTGATTGTGATTTTGTTGAGTTCACGGTAATCCATGCAAAGGCGAAGGGATCCGTCTTTCTTCTTGACAAAGAGAACCGGTGCGCCCCACGGGGAATGGGCTGGGTCGGACATAGCTGTTGAGTGTAAATTTTACGCTCAATACGTTTACTTTACGTGGATCTTTTGTTTAGATTTAATTATATTTGTGCTTTTAATTGATTGATTATGTGTTTTATAGGTGAAAACGATAATTAGGTGTCCATGAAGGAAAAAAGATCAAAAAGAAAGGAAAAAGTTGCAAATAAGGAAATAAATCAAATTGGAAGAAGGAATCTCGCCACAGCTTTGGCAGTGTCCACCATTTCGAGCATATCTCTCTCATACGAAGTCTAAATCAGCTGATTTTGGCGGCATTGGAAAGCTAATTTCAAGGGCTACAACTCTTATTTACGCAACATTCCGAAATTCGGACTCCAACATGGCGAAAATCGAAGAACAAATCCTGGTGGAGGAAAGTGGCGGAAATAGATTCCTATTAGGTTTCTACTACTTCCTTATCAAGAAAAGCCTACAAAAGCAACAAGTCCCTACACCATAAGCACGAAATTTTACACCACAATACGCGAGGAACGAAGATCAACGAAGACTCAAGCATAGTTTTTCTTATTTAATTTATTTCTTTTATTTTCTTTATCATAAGAATCACGAGTAGCTAAGTCTTTATTTCAAGGATTTTATTTGGAACCCTATGTGGGATTTATGAACCCAATTCTATGATTTTATGCAAGTTTTAATTCCGGATTATTTCTTCTACTTGTTTTATTAAGTTCATGAAACTGGCCACTTTATGTGCTTTTATGTTATTGTTAATCGCATGAATCGGAAGATCGGGTTAATAATTAGAACTGTGGTAGAAGAGCCTTTGTGGTATTAACATAGGAATATAGTTAATCTCTTAGGTAGCCATTATTGAGATTTGTGCTTAATGCTGTGTTCTAGAATTAATTGCATATGAATATAGTAATTGAATCTAGAGTATTAGAATCGTAATACACGCGGAAGCGGGTTATGATTATTTTAGCATCTCAGGTTAATAATCCGGGTTAATTGCTTGCATAGGTGAAGGAATTGGGGGAATAATAATCACATAGGGGGAAGAATAAAATCCTAGGCTTGCTTATCTTGATTAAATCTTCGTTTTAAATTGCTTTCTTGTTTTTGCTTGTTCTTAATTTATTTTAATCTAGTTAATTCTCTCTAAAGTCGACTTTGTAGGGTGGGCTTGATAATAATTTGTAGAATTTAGCGTCTAGGATTAGATAATTAAATATTCCCTGTGGGTTCGATATCCGGACTTTTAGTCCACTATATTACTTGTACGATACGTGCACTTGCGTGTAGGTTTTCGACCAACAATAGCCTTTGTCGAGCAATTCATTAACTTGGTCTTTCCGCTCGTTCAATTCCATCGGGGCCATATGGCACGGGGCTTTGGAAATTGGCGCAGCTCCGGGAATGAGATTGATTTCGAACTCGTTTTCTCGATTGGACGGGAGTCCGGGAATGTCATCGGGGAATACATCGGGGAATTCTTGGACAGCTCGAATATCGGATATTTGGGCTTTGGGATTGGACTCGGATTTCAGAATATCCACTAAGTAGCCGTAATGACCCTTGTGAATGAGTTTGACTGCTTTGATCGCGGATATGATTAGAATCGAGGTTTTGGGTTGACTTTGGAATTTTAGGGTTTTGCCGTTCGGAAGGGGAAAAATAACCGTTTTTGAGGCACAATCGATTTGGGCTTTGAATTTGGTTAACCAGTCCATGCCTAGTATAATTTTTATGTTTTGGATCGGTAGGAGGATTAAATCGAAATTCATGGGTTGAGTGTGGACTCGGATTGGGCAACTGATTACTGCTAGATTGGAGCACATTTCTTCGCCAGAGGGAATGAGGATTCGGTATTCGTAATTTAGTCAATTCGGTTGGAGATTTAAGTGCGCAATTATGTCTTTCGATATAAAGGAATGAGTAGAGCCGGAATCGATTAGAGCATATATGGGTTCTTCGAGGATAAATATGGTACCTGCTATTATAGATGGGTCTTGCTCAATCTGTTCTTGAGTCATGGCGAACACTCGACCGCGGACGTTCGCTGGAGGTTTCGGGCAATCCTTTACCATGTGTCTGGGCTGATGGCATCGGAAGCAACTTCTCGTTCCTTGTATGCATCCTCCGGAGTGACTCTTTCCACACTTTGGGCAGGTTGGCCTTGGCGGCGGTGGCGGTGGTCCGGTTGGTTGGCGGATGAGCTGCGTTCCTTTCCCTCGGAATGGGCGGTTGCCAAAGTTGTTCTTTTTCCACGGGCGTTGGAAGTTTGGTTGCGGTCGGCGCTTGTTTTGAATTTCTCCCTCGTCTTGGGCAGCCATGAGAGCTTTGTCTACGAGTTGGCCGAAAGTCGAGGCGTCGGACATATGAATGTCTCTACGGATTTCGGGTTGGAGGCCGCGAATGAAATGGTTCTTCTTTTCCTCGGCGTCTTGAGCGATGAATGGGGCGTAGAGGCAGCCATGTTCGAAACGACGGATGTATTCAATCATTGGTAAGTCGCTTTGGCGGAGTTCGAGGAATTCCTTGAGTTTGTGGGCTCGCACGTCTTTCGAGAAATATTTTTTGAAGAATTGGACTTTGAAATCGGTCCATGGCAAAGTCTCGAGGTTTGTTCCTTTCTTGATTCCTCCCACTAGTGACGAGCTTCGTTTCGGAGCAGGAATATGGCACAATACGGTCGCGGTCGGTCATTTGCATATAGTCGTATATGACTTCGAGAGATTTGATCCATTCTTCGGCTATGGCGGGATCGGTTCCACCATGGAATTCGGACGGGTTCATTCGGAGGAATCGTTTGTATATAGCTTGAGGCGCGTTATTTTGAGGCGGGGTTTGGTTACGTTGGAGGAGTTGTTCGATTTGACGTTGGTTGTTTTGGGCTTGTTCTCGGATTAGGTTTGAGAGATTATTGATAGTTTGATTGTGGTCTTGTGGTGCATCGGAAGGTGTGCTCGGGCTTCCTCGGGTTATAAGTCTCGCCATTATTTATATATTAATTCACAACTAGTAAATGAAGCAAGTAAAACACATAAAGAAAATAATGCACATACTTTACCGGATGGTCCGAGCTTCGCGTCTCGAGTAGTCTCTAAACCCGTGAAGTTTGTACGAGTATCTATGAACCATGCTCTGATACCACCGCTTGTAGCACCCCCCTTCTAATCGGGCGATAAATCGAACTGGTTTATCGGAATATTTATTAACCTAGCGGAAGCAAAGGATCTCTTTGTAATTTTTAAAACTTTGAAATGGGACCAAAATGCAATTATTAAACTTTGCATTTTTCGAAAACTTTCTTAGGTTACTTTAGCCGAAATAAGTTTCGAGGGGAGGTTTTTCGTTGGAGTGCTACAGTATCACCATCGGTTTTCGGTTCGAGAAGAAATCAGAGTTTGGAAAGGTTATTTTGGTGAATAGTTCGGAAATTGCTAGTGGAGGCATGAAAATAGCAAAATTAAGAAACATACTATATTACAATAGGAGTTAAGTACGATTCATACCGGTGATGAGTTTAAAAGGTACGAAAATATAAAAAGTTAGGTTTTATATTACATCACCAAAAGAAAATAACCAAAAGACTTTAGCATCGTTCATAGGTCCTCGTACAACTTCCAAAAAACCCCGGGCAAGACCTCGATCCGCTACTCGATCCATCCCGGTTGAGTATTACTAGCACTACTACATGCAATTAAAAGACATCTATATGAGCTATAAAGCTTAGTAAGAAATCCGATGAAATATCGAACTTTGAAAATACGTTATATATAATATATAATAGTATATATCCATTCTTACCCACGTTCCAAACAACAACACAAGACAATCGGTAAAATCACATAACTCACGAAAACACATCATCCGCACAAAATCACGTACTTATGCAAAATGACTAAAATGCCTTTTTTATGAAAATTTTGAAAAACACATTTTTCGTTTTATCGGATTCGTGAAAGATTAATTTCTGTACCTGGATAATAAACTTGTTACGTGCCCGTTTTCACTAAGTGGAATCAAACTACAACACATCATCCTAGTTGGATACCGGCCCTCTATCCGAGTTGTTTATTACCCGATATTCCATTAATCTTTCAATTTAAAATCCATTTAATGCAACTTTTTGAAATCATGCTTATGACCAACACATAAACATCACAAATATCAATCAAGTGCCACAAAATCACACAAATATCACAATTTACCACATATTTATAGCTTTGGGCGAAATTCCCCAAATTCACATATATCCAGGCAGCAATAAAAGTACAAAATCTCAAATCTCATCACTCATAGTCATTAAATCAAAGACATAAAAATAAAAGCACAAAACATAATAAATGACATGCAAATTGTCCTAATTTCGAAATAATAGTAAACTAATTCCAAAAATTCCCAAATTAAATCCTATAACTTCTAACTGATCCAAATTTCAGATTCTGAATTGTTTTTAAATTTTCACAAAGTTCGAATTTTCTTCAAATTAAAAACTAGAGAAACCCCTTTTTAATTTTAAAAATTCAAAACTCTAATACAACCTCAATTATTTTAAAACCTTTGTAAATAAAACTTTTCCCATGTAATACTTGCTGGAAAACAGATTCCTAAGTTTAAAAATGACGGATTTTTCAGAAATTACAGTTTTGACCCCAAAGTTTCATGATTCACACATGCAACCACACTAAAAGTTCAAAATCTACTTTTTCATGAAAAACCCCTAACAATATGAAATTTTACTTTAATAAATGCAGAAAACAAAGTTAGAAAGTTACTTTATGCAGAAATTTCAGAAATTACATATTTTACCCCAAAATCTCTAGATCTACACATGCAACACCACTAGAAGTTCAAAAATCACTTTTTGTTACAAAATTTCTTTAAATCCAAAATTTTTGTTCAATAAATGCTGGAAAACAGTTTTGAAAACACATTTAGGACTGACTTCTCAAAAATTACAGATTTGACCCAAAAATCTTTCGATTTACACATGCAACCCCATAAAAGTTCGAAAATCCATTTTTCTTGAAACCCCTTTTTGAAATCCGAAAATTTTATTTCTTTTGGCCAATAAAAGTTGTATCTACCCACTACCAACATAGATGATGCATGCAAGAACAAGAAATCAACATTAAACACTTCTTTTCCATTTTTCCCCAAAAAGCCCTAATTTTTCGAAATCACTCCAAATATTTTAGAAAATTTAAAAAACCATTTTAATACTATTCATGCCATTTAATTGCAGCAAGAAATAGGAATTTCTTACCTTAAAATCGAAGAGAAGAAAACAACCGAAGGAAGAGAGGCTTTCAAGCACCAAAATCTAACCAAGCTACTTTGATTGTGAATGAAATGGTGTGAGCTCCAAGGAGGCATGAGTTATTATCTCCCGTAAGGAGGCAACTAGTTTTGATGGTGTTTTTGGTGTAGTCTATTGTTAAGTGTATATTTTTACACTTTATCGTACCTTTTTATTTGAGCTTTTGGTGTGTTTTAACGATAATTGGTGCTTAAAAAGTTGATTTATTGTATTTTAGGTACAAATTGAAGAATTGGAAAAGTATGGGGTCAAAACCGCAATTTTGGAGAAAATATGGGCCAAAAGTAAAAAAATCAAAATTTTGAAGATATAAAGCTCGGACGGCCTTCCGAGTTTTAGTTCAAATTGTGGGACGGCCGTCCGAGACCTTGAGGCAGCGCAGTAAAGGGATTTTAATTGCACAAGGAAACTGCCTTCTTCGCCAAGTTTTTCACTCTATATAAGACCAAGCCAAGCACACAATTGGGGATCTCTTTACGCAATTTCAAGAGCAACAAAGCAATAACGAATACGAAGAATTCGAAGACTCCAAGCATAGACTTACCGTTTATGATTAATTTTATTTGCGTTTTTCCTTTAATCATGAGTAACTAAGTCTTTAGTTTCTAGGATTTTATTTTGAACCCTATGTGGGATTTATGAACCCTTTTTTGTGATTTTATGCAAGTTTTAATTCCGGATTATTTGTTCTACTTGTTTTATTAAGTGCATGAACTTGATCAACTTATGTGCTTTTATGTTATTGTTAATCGCATGAATCGGAAGATCAGGTTAATAATTAGAACAATGGTAGAAGATCCTTTGTGGTATTAACATAGGAATATAGTTAATCTCTTAGGTAGCCATTATTGAGATTTGTGCTTAATGTTGTGTTCTAGATTTAATTGCATAGGAATAGAGTAATTGAATCTAGAATATTAGAATCCTAATACAAGCGGAAGTGGGTTATGATTATTTTAGCATCTCAGGTTAATAATTCGGGTTAATTACTTGCATACTTGAAGGAATTGGGGGAATAATAATCACATAGGGGGAAGAATAAAATCCTAGGCTTGCGTATCTTGATTAAATCTTCGTTTTAATTTGCTTTCTTGTTTTTTTTGCCTTTTAATTTAGTTTAATTTAGTTAATTCTCTCTAAAGTCGACTGTGTAGGGTGGGCCTGATAGTAATTGCTAGAATTTAGAGTCTAGGATTAAGTAATTAAATATTCCTTGTGGGTTCGATATCCGGACTTAATTGTCCACTATATTACTTGTACGATACGTGCACTTGCGTGTAGGTATTACAACCAATAAGTTTTTGGCGTCGTTGCCGGGGATTATTTTAATTATTTATTTTATTCTAGCTCTAGATTTGAACAATTTTCAAAGATTCAACCATTTAATTTAATTTATTTTTTTTAGGTATTGTGTATGCGCATGAGACTCGATCTTGCTAGAGAACCGTTTGATCCCGAAATCGAACGTACTTTTCGATCCACTAGGAGACGTCAACGTGCAAACAATATAATGGCAGACGAAGAAAACAGAGACGCAGAGGGTCATTTACTCGATGCGAATGGAATTTGCATTCAAGACCCACCCCCTCAACTTCCGTTACAGCCAGCAGTTAGGCCACGGGCACTTCAAGATTACATAACCCCAACTCTCGACGGATTCCGCCCGAGCATCCAATATCCACCTATTGAGGCGCACAATTTTGAGATCAAGCAAGGCCTCTTTACGATGCTCCAAAATAACGGGCTATTTAGTGGATTGGCATGTGAAGATCCCCATCTTTACATTGTCAATTTTCTAGATACCTGTAATTCCCACCGTCAAAACGGCGTTTCCCAAGAGGCGCTTCAATTAATTCTCTACAAGAACTCCTAACAAGGCAGAGCTCGCCAGTGGTTGATGTCCCAAGCTCCCCCCTCTATCTCGTCCTGGCCTCAACTTCTCAACCTTTTCATCAAAGTTTACAGCTCACCCGAGAAGGACGAGAGAATCCGACGAGAAATTCATAATTTCATCCAAGAGAAAGGTGAGCAATTATACGAGGCATGGGAGAGATTTAAAACTCTTTTGCGGCAGTGCCCAACACATGGAGTCGAACAATGGCGGCAAATCCACATCTTCTACCAAGGGATTAACAAGAATGCACGAACTGTCTTAGATGCATCAACCGGGGGAAATTTTATGAGTCAATTGATACCGGATGCATTTATCATGTTGGATCAAATTGCACAAAATCGGTTTGCCAAGTCAAGCGAAAGGACGGTTAGTGGAGCCAAGAAGGTTCCCGGAGTGTTGGAGTTAGATGCAATTACGGCCCTTCAAGCTCAAGTGACCCAAATTGCTCAACAAAATCATCTCCTTCTACAACACATCAAAGCAAGTCCACCACAACAAGTCCAAGCAATTGATTCTCCATCTTGTGAAATTTACAGTGGAAATCACTACACGCTCCAATGCCAACAAGATGTGGAATCGCTCAACTACGTCAATAACGCGCCTCGCCAATTCCAAAATCAAGGGAGGAGATCACAAGGGCAATATGGAGGAAATCAACAAGGCCAAGGATATCAAAGACCTCAAGGTCAATTCCAAAATCAAGCCCCTCCTCAACAAAGCTATCAAGGCAACAATCCACCGGCCCAAAAATCAAGCACGGATGAGATATTGGCCCAATTCATGACTGCTACCCAAGCCTCGCTGCGAAATTTGGAGAATCAATTCGCTCAATTCGTTGGGAATGAAGAAAACCGTCCGGCGGGAGCATTGGCATCGAATACGGAAGATCCTCGAAAGCAGAAGTTCGAGACGAGCCAAGCTATCGATTTCAAGATCGAGAAAAAAAAAAAGAAATTCATGTCACGCTGCAAGTCACTGAAGCCGAAAGTGAATGAGGAAAAAGAATCAACTCATGAAGAGCCACCATCAATGGTGCCTTCACAAGTACCTCCAATTCCTTATCATCAAAAGTTTATAAAGAAGAAGCTCGATGCCGAATATCAAAGATTTTTGGACAAGTTGAACGAAATTCGCATGAATATTCCATTCCATTCACGTAAGTCACATAATTAGATTCACGTAATGCATATAATCACGTAATGATATTACCTAAGGATTCTCGAGTTAGAAATATTAGCATGGGGTTTTAGGGTTTTCGGGTTTTGGAAAGGTGGGGTGTTACATCGTCAACTTACGAGCACCCACTTATGCATGCCGATATCACAATATCGTTTACTGATGAGATGCAGTACACATACACTAAGTGCTAGGAACATGTTTAACAGTTATAATACTTAAGTAAATATCTCACGATCCTAATGATCAATTACTAGTACATGTAATAACTGTAAGGACTATATCTATGCTTGCGACAAAGGGACAAAGATATAGAATGCCAAGGTGTTTTATCATTAATACGAAAAAAAAAAGTTCGTTTATTACCATAATAAATACGAAAGACCATAGCCACAAGTTGGCTTGTTGGTCACCTACTCTAACAATCTCCCACTTGACCTAAAGCCAACTACCCATGAATAGCAATCCCATCGACTCTCGATGTTTCTCATGGACCGATCTCGGTAAAGGCTTCGTGAAGGGGTGTGCAACGTTCTCTTCCGATCTGACTCGTTCTACTTATACTTCACCTCTATCAATGATCTCTCGGATCACATGATACTTCCTCAGAATATGCTTCGACTTCTGATGAGATCTCGGCTCCTTAGCTTGCGCGACAGTTGCGGTGTTATCACAGTACAACGGTACTGGATCACTAACATTAGGAATGACAGCCAACTCTTGGATGAATTTCCTTATCCAAGTCCCTTCTTTTGCAGCTTCGGACGCTGCAATGTATTCCGCTTCAGTAGTGGAATCAACCGTCGTGCTTCGCTTGGAACTCTTCCAACACACGGCACCACCATTAAGCGTGAATATAAATCCTGAGTTCGACTTTGAGTCGTCCACATCCGATTGAAACCCAGAGTCGGTAAAGCCTTCTAATTTCAACTCGGCACCCCCATAAACCAAAAATATATCCTTAGTCCTTCGTAAGTAGTTGAGGATATCTTTCACGGCCTTCCAGTGAGCCGGGCTGGGGTTAGACTGATATCTGCTTGTGACACTCACATCATACGCAATATCGGGTCTCGTACATAGCATGCCATACATTATGCTTCCTATGGCAAAAACATAAGGTGTCATTTTCATCTCCTCAATTTCACTAGGTGTTTGCGGACACATAGATTTCGAGAGACGAACCCCATGGGACATTGGCAAGAATCCCTTCTTCGATTCTTCCATGCTAAACCGTTTCATAACGGTGTCTATGTACAGGCTTTGGGATAAGCCAAGCATCTTTCTTGCTTTATCTCTATAGATGCGTATTCCTAATACATAAGATGCTTCTCCCAAATCCTTCATTGAGAAATGTGTGGACAACCATGCTTTCGTTTGTTGCAACATTCCTACGTCATCCCCAATAAGTAGAATGTCATCAACGTAAAGCACTAAAAATATCACTGCCCTCCCACTAACCTTCTTGTATACACAAGGTTCCTCCGGATTCTTCTCAAAATCAAACTCTTTGATATTTGAGTCGAACCTAATGTTCCAACTACGGGATGCTTGTTTCAATCCATAAATGGATCGCTGGAGCTTAAAAACCTTTTGCTCACTTCCAGAAGATATGAAGCCTTCCGGCAGCGCCATGTAAATTTCTTCCTCAATATCTCCATTAAGGAAGGCGGTCTTCACATCCATTTGCCATATCTCGTAGTCATACCACGCAGCTATGGCCAGCAAAATCCTAATGGACTTCAGCATCGCGAGTGGCGAAAAAGTTTCCTCATAGTCAACACCTTGCCTTTAAGTGTATCCTTTCGCTATCAATCTAGCTTTATAGGTCGATAACTTTCCATCCACTCCAATTTTCTTCTTATAGTTCCACTTGCAGCCTATGGGAACAATTTCTTTAGATGGATCTACCAAGGTCCACACCTTGTTGGAGTGCATGGAGTCCATTTCGGATTTCATGGCAGTTAGCCAATGTCCCATGTCCGCATCCGATACGGCCTCATTGTATGTTCTTGGATCTTGTCCAAGATCAACATGATCTTCATCATTCTCGAGGAGGAATAACCTATCCGGCATTTTCCGAACTCTTTCGGATCTACGTACCGTAGGTTCAGGAGGTATATTAGTGGATTGTTGTATTGGTTCGATTACTTGTTCTTGCGCTTGAACTTCACTTTGCGGTTCTTGAACTACTTCAAGTTTCATCATGCTGCCTTTTCTATCGGATAGAAACTCCTTTTCCAAAAAGGTGGCATTTCTCGGAACAAACGTCTTTGCTTTCTTGACATAATAGAATTCGTATCCCATTGAGTCTTCGGGATACCCCACAAAGTAGCACAGGTCGAATTTACTATCCAACTTATCTCCCACTAATTGCTTCACATAAGCGGGACAACCCCATATCCTAATATGTTTCTAGTTGGGTTTCCGGGAATGCCAAAGTTCATAAGGTGTGGATTTAACTGCTTTGGTGTTAACTCTATTCAGCAAATACGCGGCAGTGTTAAGTGAATGACCCCTCAAGTATACTAGTAAGTTCGTGAACCCCATCATTGATCGAACCATATCTAATAAAGTTCTATTCCGACGTTCGGAAACTCCATTAAGTTGAGGAGTTCCAGGTGGAGTCCATTGAGATTGTATTCCATTCTCTTTTAGATAGTCAATGAACTCAATTCTCAAGTATTCTCCACCACGATCGGATCGTTGCTTCTTAATACTCTGCCAAGCTGCTTCTCTACTTCGTGTCTAAAATCTTTGAACCTTTCAAATGTTTCGGACTTTTACTTCATCAAGTACACATACCCATACCTAGAATAATCGTCGGTAAAGGTAGCGAAGTAGTTGAATTCACCCTTCGCACTAACACTTAGTGGACCACATACGTCTGTATGGATCAAATCCAAAAGACCCTCGGCTCGTTCCATTTTCCCTTTGTAGGGTGACTTGGTCATTTTCCCTTTAAGGCAAGATTCACAAGTTTGTAGTGATTTCACGTCCTCCAAAGAGAACAATCCTTCACTAACAAAATCGTTCATCCTTTTTAAAGAGACATGACCTAATCTAGCGTGCCAAAGTTGTGCGGGGTTTTGATCTATCTCCTTACGTTTTGCTGATATAACATTAATAGGTATTTCATTTGGATTTAGTTCATACATGTTGTTTAATAGTCGTCCCTTGCAAATCAAATTTTCATTCTTTTGTATAATGCAAATCGAATTTCCAAAAACAAAAGTAAAACCTTCAATATCTAACACAGTAATAGAAATAAGGTTTCTAATGAGAGACGGAACAAATAAACAATCGTTCAAAAGAATAGGAAAACTAGAATCTAAAATATTTAAGTAAATCGTGCCAATGGTTTCAGCAGCAACTCTTGCTCCATTCCCCTTCCTTAGATAGGTCTCGCCCGCTCTAAGCTTTCTACTTCTTGTCATTAGGTGCAAATCATTGCACAAATGTGAGCCACAGCCCGTATCCAATACCCAAGAAGAAGAATTGACAGACAAATTTACGTCAATGAAATACGTACCATTTTCAGAACTTTTCTGCTTCAGGTAAGCCTTGCAGTTGCGGCGCCAATGTTCTTTCTTTCCACAATGATGGCAAGAATCATCAACTTGCTTGCTGACCTTTTCCTTGGGGCCCCCACTACCTTCACCCACTTCGAACTTACTCTTTCGAAAGGGAACTCTTTGCTTTCTTTTATAATGGGAAGAACTCCTCTTTCCAGAAGTAGCAGCAATGAGAACAAATTTCTCTTTCTTAATGGTGGACTCGAAACTGACCAACATGTTCATTAACTCATCCAAGGGAGGATCTAGTTTGTTCATGTTGAAGTTCACTATGAACGATTCATAGGAACTAGAAAGAGACAACATGATCAAATCCAACGAGAGCTCGGCCGGGAGGGTGACATCGAGATTCACTAGCTTTTAAAGGAGATCGATCATTTTGAGACAGTGCTCGTGGACCAAAGTCCCTTCGCGCAGTCTCGCCGTGATCAACTCCTTTGTAGCAGCGTACCTCAATGCCCTAATATTTTCACTATACATGCTATCGAGATGAGCCTTTATATCGAAAGCATGCAAGTGAGACTCATATTTCCTCGCAAGCGCCGGCTCCATGGCGGCTATCATATAACACCTAGCATGAGTGTCATCTTTCTTCCAAGCTTCACAAGTTTCCTTTTCAGCATCAGTCGTTGTGGCAGATATAGTGGCGGGAAGTCTCTCGTTCAGAACATAGAGACGCCCCTCAACGGTTAGCACAAGCTTAAGACTACGCAACCAATCTATGTAATTAGGGCCATTGAGTTTATTGTCGAGGATTGACATTATGGAATTCTTTGCCATGATTATCTGAGAGGTATAGAGAAGAGGATTATTAGAGATTCGCGTTAAATGATTGTTACAATTAAATGTTTGGCCTTATGTTATTTAATTGTTCTCCCACTAATTTTATCGAGTTCCACTTTCCTCTAGTAGGCAAACGAGAAAACTGATTTTTCTTAATGGGCTTTAGGTCCAATAGACAAATATAACCCGTAGTTAATCTAGCCCGATTATATTTGCCCAAAGGTAGATCACAATCAATCATATCCACAATATGACCCTAAATTATTTTTTCTCACACTTGATAATGACCTAAGTTAATCTCGCGAATATCAAAATCGTCGTGTGTCAAGTCTAACCTACCAATCAAAGATGCTCATAGAACTTGATTATGCCAAACTAATGCAGTCCCTAGCTAATCTAGCCGACCACGTTAATCTAGCATAACCCTTTTCTATGCCTACCTTCATCGCTATGTCAATTGAATTACAACTAACTTTACCATAGCACTCCCCGCTAACACGGCTTACTGCACTACAGTAAAGGGCTACACATAATTCAACCGTTGGCAGAAGGAAAGAAAAATTGAACAGATTGGTTTTTCTTTATAGCTTGAAATAATACTTAATTAGATTAAGAATGAGGGATTTTTATTTAAAAGTTTTATCTCATCAGAAGGTTCGGATTGGTCTATTGATTCCTACATCTATGTTCTCTAAAGGTATATGGAAACGCATATTGTCCTAAGAGGAACATACGACCTAACTACATAATTAATTACATTAATTAATTATTGGGTTTTTCAAAATAATTATAGAACCTCAACTAGCATAAATCATTCAAATAATGTTGAGGTACTATTAATTAAGTTGAACTATAATCCATATTATATATGTGTTCTATTAATTAAAATCAATTTAACAATTTAAATTAATTAATTGAAAATAGTTGAATGGTTGACTCGATTATCTAATTGGGATCAATTGAAAATAATTTTCCGAAAATTAAAATCAATTTTGTTTAAGTTTAATTTTAGAAATCTGAAATAAATTTTTTTTAGCGAACCGGTTCGGCCCAACCGGTCTGACCGGTTCGGACCGAAACAGTCCGGTTCTGCCCGGTCCTGTTGACCCAAATCAGTGGGCCGGGTCAATCGGACCGAGAAACGATCTGACCGACCCTAATCTACGTGGATTCGGTAAATTGGATCGTGCACAACCATCGAACCGGCCGGTTCGACCGGTTCGATCCGAACAATTAAAAACCGATGTTTTAAAAATAATTTCAGATGCGATTTTCCAATTTTAAACTCTTTTAAAGCTGGAAAAATTCTAAACAATATTACATAATACAACAATCATTTTTTTAATAAATCGAACATGCATAAAATCATAGCATATAAAAACGAACGCAATTAATTTCGCAACGAGCTCTGATACCACTGTTGGGAATCCGACATGTGTACGCAACAGAAAACAAAAATTTTATGCGATTTAAAAAAAGTTAAAACACATAAACACATGCCCGACAATTGAAAACAATTTATTGCGTACCTTTGCGCTTCCAGCGAAATTTAAAACAACATACATGCTTAATTACTTAATCGAAATTAAATCAATTAGCATGCTTGCGTTTAAATCAAATAACATGCTCGTAGTAAATAAACAATCTCATGTAATCACATAAAATCATGCAATTATTTTACATAAACGAACATGCATATAATAAATTAAACGTAGCCGAATCTAACGATGATGGATACGAAAGTTTACCTCTTGAAGCGTGATGTAGACGCTAAGCAAAGCTAGATTGCCACAGAAACCAATCCGTGCAATCTGGGGTAGCAACGGCGAAACGGCCGCAGCGATTAGGCAAGCTACGGCGGCGCGTGTGGCTCACGCGCAGTCTTCAGGCGGCGCGTGGGATTGCGTGCGCCGTCGGCTCGTGTGCTGCTCCTCGATTCTTCGATCTTCCTCCTCTCGGATTTCACCTCGTATACTTCGATCTACTAAAACGTGGCACTAGACACGCAATAGTTAGAATAAACGGAAAGAATAAAAGGAAAAAGATGTACCACGATTAACCGGCCAAGGGGAGGCCGATTCCGGCGAACTAACGGCGACCGAACGCCGGTGTTGGCCGCGAGGAAGGAGAACGACCGAGAGAGGGAGCGGCTAGGGTTTTTGTTTCATGTGTTCTATTTGTGCAAGACCTATGAATCAAGTATTTATAGTGTCTTGCATAAAACCCTAACGGGCTTAAGTTGGATCGGGCCCAACAACTTAAGTTCATTAGTTCTTTTACTCGCTCGTCTCTCTCAATTCGATGATCGGAAAATTGTAACAATTACATTTTCGGAATCATTATAATGTCCTCGTCATTACGAGTGCCAATTCTCAATATCCAACTTTCTAAAAGTGGAAACCCTAATTCAGTGCACTTTCTAAATTTAGAAACTTCTCGATTTAGAAAGTCCACTAAGATGTTCGCCTATTCTTTTCCTTTTCTTATTCTCATTCATAATTTCAAATTACGAATGTTGGACCCAATCATATTGACTTCCAATCATGCAAAGATAAACCATTTTTACCTTTGACCGTTTATTCAAAGATCTCATGTGCACGAGTGTTGAGTGTACATTTTACGCTCAATACGTTTACTTTACGTGGATCTTTTGTTAAGATTTAATTATATTTGTGCTTTTAATTGATTGATTTTGTATTTTATAGGTCAAAACGAGAATTAGGTGTCCATGAAGGAAAAAATATCAAAAATAAAGGAAAAAATTGCAAATAAGGAAATAAATCGAATTGGAAGAAGGAATCTCACCACAGCTTTGGCAGTGTCCACCATTTCGAGCATATCTCTCTCATACAAACTCCAAATCAGATGATTTTGGCGGCATTGGAAAGCTAATTTCAAGGGCTACAACTCTTATTTACCCAACATTCCGAAATTCGGACTCCAACATGGCGAAAATCGAAAAACAAATCCTAATGGATGAAAGTGGCGGAAATTGATTCCTATTAGGTTTCTACTACTTCCTTATCAAGAAAAGCCTAAAAAGGCAACAAGTCCCTACACCATAAGGACGAAAATATACACCACAAAATGGGAGGAACGAAGATCAACGAAGACTCAAGCATAGTTTTTCTTATTTAATTTATTTCTTTTATTTTCTTTATCATAAGAATCACGAGTAGCTAAGTCTTTATTTCTAGGATTTTATTTGGAACCCTATGTGGGATTTATGAACCCAATTCTATGATTTTATGCAAGTTTTAATTCCGGATTATTTCTTCTACTTGTTTTATTAAGTTCATGAAACTGGCCACTTTATGTGCTTTTATGTTATTGTTAATCGCATGAATCGGAAGATCGGGTTAATAATTAGAACTGTGGTAGAAGAGCCTTTGTGGTATTAACATAGGAATATAGTTAATCTCTTAGGTAGCCATTATTGAGATTTGTGCTTAATGTTGTGTTCTAGAATTAATTGCATAGGAATATAGTAATTGAATCTAGAGGATTAGAATCGTAATACACTCGGATTAAATCTTCGTTTTTTAATCCTAGGCTTGTTTACTTTGATTAAATCTTCGTTTTTTAATTGCTTTCTTGTTTTTGCTTGCTTTTTAGTTTAGTTTAATTTAGTTAATTTTCTCAAAATTCGACTGTGTAGGGTGGGCTTGAAAATAATTGGTAGAATTTAGCGTTTAGGATTAGATAATTAAATATTCTCTGTGGGATCGATACTTGGACTTAAAAATCCACTTTATTACTTGTATGATACGTGCACTTGCGTGTAGGTATTTCAATGAACAACGAGCAGTGTGACCCTCGATGCTTCAGGTGTAAGCTAGCCGTGGGCCCACAACCCTTTGTGGTCAAAACTCGTCCCTTAGAGTTATGATTAACATAAACCTCGTTTCACCTTAATCACCCAACGAATCAAGATTGGCGTCTAGCAACTACGCGTCATGATTACCTAGATACAAATGAAGTGCCTGCAAGAACCTTCAGATATAGTTAGCGTACAGTACGATCCCTTCGAATCATATGTCCCGGTTGAACTAGAGGCATTGGTTCATCGAGACCTCTTTATCTGTTCAATGACGGTGCGATCGTTCTAAGTGTTGTAATCGTTACGTGCATGACTTAGAGAATCAAATTCTCTAATCATCACTTAGTCAGCTCTGGCCAGAGACTTAGAGAGATTACAAACTATAAGAACACACAGGACATCGAAGACTATTCTAGCGATCGAATCCCCAACTACAATGCACATACCTCCCACTAGATTTCGGACTGCACGAACACAGGCCCTTGGGGTGGTCCTCGGTGGAACTCAGGGACATGTCACGATACAGCTGGTCCTCTAGTGAAGTCACGGTGATGTCTAGGTCATAAGGACTAATGGTGTACAACTATACCATAGATATCTCTACTCGATTATTGGGAACCACTTAGAGATTTCTAGGGTGAGGGAGTTCAGTGAACTGGTCAATTTACGAGCACCCACTTATGCATGCCGATATCACAATACCGTTTACTGATGAGATGCAGTACACATACACTAAGTGCTAGTATCTTAATGGGAAAGGCCGATATCCTCATTGGTGGCGTAACCCTTCGACTAGGAACATGTTTATCTGTTATAATACTTAGGTAAATATTTCACGATCCTAATGATCAATTACTAGTACTTGTAATAACTGTAAGGTCTATATATATCTATGCTTGTGACAAAGAGACAAAGATAAAGAATGCCAAGGTGTTTTATCAATAATACGAAAAAAAGGTTCGTTTATTACCATAATAAATACGAAAGACCACAACCACAAGTTGACTTGTTGGTCACCTACTCTAACAGATCTTTCCATCCCGGATTATATGTGTTGGAGTACGGGTTCCTCTGTTGTCGATTGGTGTCATTCACATAATTTAGAGACTCCGTTTCATCTAAACACTGGTTGGGACCTTGGACTGCAAGGACTTGCTGAGTCTGCAAAGCTGCTACTTGGTTTAATAGCTTCTCTAAATGGGCAGTGATTGCGGCGACCCCGTCTAACTCCAAAATTCCTCCCATCTTAATGGCTCCGCTATTTGACCGATCCAATGCCCGCGTGTATTTATTTCTAGCGATTCGCTCCAAAAGTTCGTATGCTTCGTCATAGGTCAAACTCATGAACATCCCTCCAGCTGCTGAGTCGAGCACAGTCCTCGAATTATCTTGCAATCCATCGTAGAATATTTGCAGCTGGCGCCACTCTTGAAGTCCGTGATTCAAGCATCTCCGAATTAATTGTTTGAACAGCTCCCACGTCTCGAATAATGCTTCACCGGCTTCTTGTATGGAGTTTTGTATTTCACTCAGGATGCTCTCAGTTTTTGTTGGGGAGTTGTATGTGTTCATGAAGAATTGTGCTAGTTGGGGCCCAGACGAGATGGAGTGCGGTGCACGGGTTTGTAACCATTCTTGCGCTGCTCCTTGTAAAGAGTGCTTGAAAAGGCGGTGTTGCAGTGCTTCAGGTGATACCCCATTCATCTTATGCGAGTCGCACGTCTCGAGAAAGTTAACCAAGTGGAGATGCGGATCTTCATGAGCTAATCCGTTGAACAACCCATTGTTTTGGAGCATAGTAAGGAGTCCCGCTCGAATTTCAAAATTGTTGGCTTCAATGGGGGGCTGCTGGAGGCTTGATTGAAACCCATTTGAGTGTTGGAACGGTGTACTCATGCAATGCTCGTTGACGAGGTGGTGGATTAATTAGCTGAAGTTGCTCTTGCCCGTTGATGATATTTCCTGCCGCATTCGGTAAGCGTCCTTGGTCATCTCCCCTGCGATTATTTTCTTCATCCATTGTTGCGGGAACGTGTTGAGCTAGCCGTGGGTTTCGCCTGGCGTGGCTAAACGTTCCCTCAATTTCGGGATCAAGAGGTAGCAAGTTCGTGTCGCGTCCTCTTCGCATAAAAAGTACCTAAAACAAAAATAAGAAAATAATAAAATAAAATAAATAAAACGGCTGAAGTAAGAAAAATTGCTGAAATTTAATATTAGAATAAATAGATAATTTAGCCGTATTCCCCGGCAACGGCGCCAAAAACTTGTTGGGCTAAATACCTAACACGCAAGTGCACGTATCGTAAACAAGTAATAAAAGTGGACTCGTGAGAGTCGGATGTCGAACCCACAGGAATACTCAAATTATCTAATCATAAGTACCAAATTCTATCAACTATGATTTTTATCTAGCCTACGCAAGTTTGTCAAATTAAATCAATTAAACAATTAAACTAATTAAGAACGCAAATAATCACGAGAAAATATCAATATAAAAACGGATCTAGGATTTCATCTTCCCCTTATGCAAGAATTGCTTATCCAAAACCCCTCAATTATGAAATATATGATTCCTGATTATTAACCCGAGATACTAATTTACTCATAACCCGCTGTCGCGTGTATTATGAGTCTGTTATTCATAAACGTTTCACTATATGTCTATGCAAACCAATTATGAATAAAGCATTAACTAACAAGTCTCGTAAATGGCTACCTAAGGTGATATATGTATGTCTACGACACCACATGTAACTGACACATTCATCCGGTGAAAACTACTCGAAGGCTCTTCTACTTACCGTCTAATTATCAAAATAGCTATATGGAGTCAATCCCAATAATCACAGATAAAACACATAAATTGATCAGATTTATGCACTAACAATCATAACAAGTAGAAGAAATAATCATAAAATCATAATTTCATAATCTCAAGAAAACGGGTTCACCATCCCCACATAGGATTCCAACAAAATCCTAGATTAAAAACTTAGCTACTCATGTTCTCTATGAAAAAGATCATAAAAATATAAAAAGAAATAGATTAAGAAAAGATAGATGAAAGAAGAATTGTGATGAAGATTTGTCAATTCTCCGTCTTCATTTCTCCGTTCTCTCGCTCCTCGTGCTCTAAGATTGTGTTCAAAAGTCCTCTAATTCGTGCTTGGTTTGGGCTTAAATAGATGTCCCAACTTGGTAGAAGAATTTAGGTTTCATTGTGTGATTAAAAGTCCAAAATTGTCTCTAGCGTGTTTTGGCGCGGCCGCACGAAAATCAGTGTAATTCTTACACGGTCGCGCGAGAATCGCCGAAACCTTTTGCCCTCATTCTGCAGTTGGCGCGGCCGCGCCAAAAATAGGCTAAATTTGGCACGGCCACGCGGGCCAATTTTCAGCATATTTTTGTTTTCTTCCGTTAATCCCATTTTTGACTTTTTGGCTCGTTTCATCCTTGGAACTCCCAAATCGTCAAGTTGTACCTAAAATACAATAAACACTCATTGAGCACCATTAAATCAATAAAAATATAAAAAAATTCTCGTAAGAAAGTATACATTGAGTGTAAAATATACACTTAACAGTGCCATAGGCACTTTGACGGCCAAAGTGGCCAAAAAAGCAATCCATAGAAATATTTGGTGCCGCTCAATAAATTTGTGGTTAAATGAAATTAGTAAATGGGTGGTTCTTATTTGGAGAAGAATAAATAAAATAGCTAACATAAAAATAGATCCATGTAGAGTATAAAGGATAAACGAATATGCTGCCTTGATATTTATTTGTCTCGAACCACATACTAAGGGCTGCCTAGGGTCTGAGAGGCCCAAGGCGAAGACAAGAGAGTCGAAAAATGAGGCCCCTTATTTTAATTTTTTTAACTAAATAACAACATAGAAAAAATATATATATCCATACTTCATAGATTTTCAATGCAAAAATACGTTTAATAATCATTAAAATATTATACTTTTTGTCTTCCAAACTGCATAATTATCAATAAAACTCGTAAAACTAAGCTCTTTCTGTAATATATATTTTCAATATTTATATATATAAAACAGTTTGCACTGGAACCCTAAAAAAATTTTAAAATTATTTTTGTGAAATATTTATTTCCTTTATTTTCTCCTTTTTTATAGCACATTCAAAATTATTTGTTTTTTCTTTCTTTTTTTATAAAACATTTTTCGGTTTTTCTTTAATTGTTTTTTTTTCTTCCTCCTTTTTTTCCCTTCCCCACTAAACACGGTCAATTTTTTTTTCACATTTTTCTTCGAGTACTAAATTTCTCTCTTTTTTTTAGGAAACATTTTTTTAATTATTTTATTTTTCTTTTTTTCTTCTTTTTTTTCCCCTTACCCACCACTAAAAACGATTAACTTTGAATTTTTTTTTTCACGTTTGTTTTTTTCTTTTTCTTTTTTTCTTCTTTTTTTGTCTCTTCTAGCACTAACTTTTCTCTCATTTTTATAGCACACGTATGTGTATTAAATTTTATTGTTAAAATAGATATATAGATTATGATTGCAATTAGTGAAATTTTTCAATAATTTTTTTCATTTTCAGTGTTCCATTCTTTTGCTATTGTACATATCATATATATTTACTAATTTCTAATTTTACTTATCTTATATTTTTTTTCAATATCCATCCGTGCAACGCATGATGCACAACACTAGTTGATCTAAAATGAAGTTTATACTCTTTCTAATATACATGTATTATATAATATATCGAAAATCAAACTTCTAAGAATCTTTTTTTTTTTGTTAACAGTTAGGGCAAAGTACGGCCACCCCCCTAAAGTAAGGTCAATTATGAAAACCCCTTCCTCTTTCGTTAATTACAATCACCCCCTCAACTTTGAGGCTTCTTACACGTTCACCCTCAGAGTGTCAAATTCAGTGGAATATTTTAGATTATATAGGGATTATTTTCTAGTTTGTACCTCTTTTTATTCCATTTGAGCTCCATATTTCGAAACAAGATGATCATAATATGTGTTTTTTGGCACATATTAAAATGCATTTTTTATGCACATTTTCAGATTGTGGTGCATTGGAAAATGCATTTTTTTCACATAACGAGTACAAATTAGATAACATTCCACGTAATCAAGAAGATTATCTTTAATTTCACACTGTGAGGATGAACGTATAAGAAAATTCATAATTGAGAAATGATTATAATTATCCAAACATAAGGGGTTTTTCATAATTTGACCTTACTTGTGTCCGTAGTTACCCTAAAAGGTTAAGACCCTGATTTTTGTTTATGTTTCTCTTTCTTTTTTTAATTTAGTGTCTGGGCTTTTTACCTGTCCGATAGGCCGCAACAATAAGAAAATGAAAAAGATGACTTTCTTTCTTATATTAGTTTAGTATTTGCCTGGCCCACAACAATTAGAACAAAAGAGTCACAAATAATATTAGGTTAATTATTGGAGTGCGTTGATAGCGGATTGAACGCGCGACGTATGCAGACAATGGGTAGGCTTCTCCTATTTAAACTACAAGAATTTTCTTAAGAAATTTTGTACATTATTTATTTGATGCGTTTTCTACCCCTATGATAACGGTAGAATAATGTGTGGTCCCAAAGTGGAATTGACCGTACTTGAGACTTACGCCTTATACCACTCCATCCCGAGCTTCCATCGTTGGCCTTGGCATTAGAAAACTATCTATGCATGTATTTTCAGCCCGGAATCTCGAATCTTTTGCTTCTCGGGTGGTGGCGAACAATGGTGCTTGCGTTGCAGTAGATGCCTGCCGAAAGAACCGTTCACTAGCTAGCTGGACTACTAGGCCCTATCTGGAGACATACTGAAAACCTACGGCAAGGCCCGTTTTACAAATCAAATAAAAAAAAGGACTCGCCAGCAAGAAAGATGGAGTGCGGCCTGTAGAACACATGTAATGGAAATTCGGGTTTCTCATGCAACAGATCTCTCTCTCTATGATAATTTATTAATTTATATCTTTAAATTTCCATATTCAAACCTTTAACTTCTCGTGATAATTTATTAATTTATATCTTTAAATTCCCATATTCAAACCTTCAAACTCTTCTTAACAACAAATAAAAATAGAAAATACGTACATTCACAATTTAGGGACATAAAAGAGGAAACAAAATACACCCAATTGATTTCGTTCGAGCTATATTTGATTGTTTTATAATAGGGATAATTAGCAATAACCCCCTTATCTAGGAAATATAGTTAAGGAAACACCCCCTCTTAAAAATAATTAGAGAAAACCCCCTTAGGTATATTTCTAGCAAAATGAATCTTTAATAATCCCTAAACTACCTTTATTTAGTTTTCATAACTTAATTCCTAACCCTACTCCTTTCTCTCGTCTTTTATTTTCCTCTCCATCCAAATCTCACCATATTCTCTCCACTCCGCTGCGCCGCCGCCTCCACCGATATCATGCGCACGTCCTCGTCAGCCTTCATGATATTCTTAATACATGGCTTAGGTGGATATTCTGTGATAATCCTTAACGGCCTTCATGCTCTGTTGCTGGAGGAGATATTGGTACGGCGGCTTCGGGGATATGCCGCCGCCTGAGGCGGAGTAGCCGCTCCTTGGGGCTGGTTGTTTTGTACCATCAATTTTTTTGCCGAAGCTATTTGCTACAAATGAAAATTTGAGAAGACGAAAGGGCGTGAGTATTTATAGGGAGTGAAGAATGCCCAGGTATGAGTGCAATGTACAATGTAGGGAGGGTAAGGTACAACGCGATAATGCAAGCGTGGAGTATAGTGTTTTAGAGGAGTTGATATGGTGTGGTGAAGGTACAAATAATTTGGGTTTGATTCGAAAATTTCAGCCAATGATTATTGGCCAACGGAGGGCAGGTTATGGATTTTTAATATAATTTCGCTGCAAATTTTTGATGTGTGGTTTTGTTTTGGTGGTTTTTGCCTGGGCTGGTGGTGTAGAGAAATTTGCGAAGGCTGAAACCTTAATCAACTATGTACATATTCAATAGTCGATTAAACTAATTGACTATGCTCTGGTAGTCGATTAAGGTTGACCGACTCCAATTTTTTATTTTTTAGTTTTGGATTTTTTATTTATTGATTCTAATTGTATAAATCAATTATAATGTTTGAATATTTTATGTATTTTGAAAAATATAGTTGATTTTGATTTTTTTTTTTAATTGTCATTTGCTATGTTTAGTAGCAGATTCTTAATCGACTATGCTTCATCATAGTCCATTAATATACCTGATGTAGAAAAAAAATTAAAAAAATATTAAAAAAGAAAAAAATAAAAAATTAAAGAATTTCCTTAATCGACTATGAAGAAGCATAGTCGATTAAGGAAACTGATACAAAAAAGAAGGAAAAACAGCGGGAAAAAAAACGAAAAAAAAAGCTAAGCGCGTGACACAGTGATGATGTGGCGGGTGGGGGCAAAGCTGGAAAATATAATGACTGAAAATAGGTGTTGACTTTTCCCAAATGGAGAGAAATATTTTGGGCCTCTCTCCATTAAAAGGAGTAATGATGGGGTTTCTTCAAAGAGCCCCTTTATAATTTAGTCGTCATCTTCAATAAATTAATAATTAGCTCCTTAATTCGAGAGTAGTTGTAGTTTAACTATCGTGTATAGGTATTTGAAATTAAAACCCATAACATTCAAAGCTATGCTATATATGTCCGATGAGTGTCCATTTGGGTAATTTCACATTTTACAGTTCATTATATCAACACGCTAACTTATATTTGTGTCTGTGTGTGTCAATGAATAATAAAAATTTATTGTAGGTGGATTTAACACACGGTAGGTTACCCACCCTATTTACTATTAAATTACCCACCTATTACCAAGTTAAAAGTTTGTTATTTTGATGGCATGACGTATTTATAAAACTTGTTTAGAGGAAATCTTAACAATTAAAAAAAAATTAATGTCTTTGTATCTTTTCCCATAAAACTTACAGAGTTGGTTTTTAGTTTAATTTGATAATAATTGAATAGAGCTCGAACGAGTTTTAATTGAGCAGAACATAAATCAAGATCGATTAGCTTAATGTTGTTTGAACTTTTTTTCCCCTAATCGAGTTCGAACTCTAATCGAGCATCATAATTTCTCAAACTTAAAATATATATATTTTTGCTTAGTTGGTTTTGTTAATAGCCAACTCAAAGGGAGTTTTACAAAAAATATTTTAATGAACCCTCATTGAATAATTTGGTTTGGTCCCTATCAGTGCTCAAAGCATGTCAATTTATCATGGTGTAAGTCACATTAGGAATGTGTGATATACTTCAATTACTTTAGTAAATAAGGAAAAAAAATCAATTTGTTGTTGATTATGATGTGTTGTACATCTAAGAATGTAAAACCTAGTTAGGTATAACCTATTTTTTTGGATCACACAGACTTTATTCAGGACGAAAGAGTCAAGTCAAGAGGAAGATAATCCCCTTTATTACAAGAAGAAAGGAAATGAGTGGAAAAATAATGTGCCAACAGATTACCATAACGTTTGACAAAAAAGAAGATGCACAAAATTAAACGAGGATGCTAGGGAAAGACTCTCCTCCACTCAGGTTCCGAATGACGATTACAAGTTAGTTCCTGAGTTGAGTGCGTTGATGACATATATGCAATCCTCCCCGACAATAATCGAACTTCAAACAAGTGACCCACTGCGAAGCAAAGAAGGCTGCGTGAGATTCACATTCCGCCACTGTATGCCAATCCTACACGACCATGGAAATGATGTAATGCTTCTTACCCAAATCGTGCCAACCGGTGGAGAGACACAAACACGTGGGAGCTTCTGTGTACGACCAAAAAGCGGTTTAAACTTGTGGGTATTGTATTCCTCAAGATACCGTTGGCTCCATTCTAACACTGGTAGAAAAATGGCTTTTTACTACGAGCATTAACCGTAGCAAAAGGTATCAAATTCGTAGTAAAAAGACTTTTGCTACGCATTTGCTACGAATTTTCCCCGTAGAATATACGGGCGTGACAAAAACTTTGCTACGGTTAATGGCCGTACCAATTACTTTTTTTCTACGGTAAATCCTAGTATTTACTAAGACTTCAAAAATTTTTCGCAGTAAAAATTACCTTTTATTATTGTTTTTTTATCGGAGCAAACAAATTCGTAGTAAAAAGTAAATTTTCTACTACTGTAAGTTATCCGATTGGTAAGCTATGTCTCCGCCATGAAGATAACTATTATGGACGCTTCAAGATTTCCAGGAAATGATGAGCGCCAATGGGAGGTGGACAGCGGTAAAGTGATTTTGAATATGTCCAAACCACGTCCAGGAGGATGAGGATGGCGGAACGAGATTTAAAGAGAACGAATGAGCTTCCCACAAACGGTCCAGACATCCACGATATTGCAATATATGCAACATTGTTTCTTGTGCATACCCGCAGCGAATGCACCTCGAGTCCGAAGTGATCTTGTGTCAAAACCCTCCACATAAAATGACAAATCTCCGGAGGGAGATTGAGCTCCAAAATTCTTGACCAATCGCAGGTAGGGTAGCCACTGGTTGAATGATCGGCAGGCCGCTGTCCAGCTAGAAGAAAGCATCCATTTTGAGTAACAGCAATGTAACAAGATTGAACCCTAAACCGCCCATTTTTAGCGAAGTGCCAAACCCATAAATCCCCACTTGCATTTGTGCCTATCGGAACAAACAATATGCGATCTCGATCTACTGTCCATAAGATGGTCTCAATTAAATGTAGATTCCTCTGCGGGAACTATTATCAATTAAATCGGCAACTCTATTTGGAAAGTTAGGGTGGTTGGGTTGTCGATTTTGAAGTCACCATCATCATCTCTTAGCCATGCATCCTCCCAAACCGCGGTTGACTCCCCATTTTCTATCCGGCATCGAGCTCCGAAGCATGAATTGGTCGCGCCTTGATGAGGCTTCATCAAGCGGCTGATGGCCTCGAACCTACTACTGCACACAAACCATCACCTTATAGGAAATAATGCGCCTTCAAAATTATGGACAGTAAAAGCTCCAGTTGGTTAACCTCATTAAATAAGAGCAAAGTTCCCATTTATCGTTTATTAAATTTTCCTATAATAGTAAAATTGTATTATATAAATTAATATAGAGGGAAACATATTTGCTGACTTATTATACGATAAATGGAATATAATTTACATTCTAAAAAGACGGTAAAATATTCCTTAAAAATTAGTATGCCTTTGGTTACAAAATTATCTCTATGTGGATTTATTTTTACGGTGAATAAAATGGTGGACCTCCCTTTTTATATATATATATATATATATATATATATTTATATATATATATATGTATAATACTTCTAATATATAAAATACTTGTTATAGTAAACTTTTTATATATATATATATATATATATTTTGTTGCATAGAAAATCTACAACCAAACTACAATAGTTATGTGATTAACATGTTAATATTTAAAATTTAATAGTAAATGAACTTTACAAAAATGAAACACAATAAAAAAAAGTTTACTATTACAAGTATTTTATATATTAGAAGTATTTTATATATATATATATATATATATATATATATATGTATATATATATATATATATATATATGTATATATATATATATATGTATATATATATATATATATGTGTATATATATATATGTATATATATATATATATATGTATATATATATATATATATATATATATATGTATATATATATGTATATACATATATATATATATATATATATATATATATATATATATATATATATATATATATATATATATATATATATATATATATATATATATATATATATATATTAATATTATACAATGTCTCATAAATACATGCATATGATTAATATGCTAATATTTTAATGAAATTTAAAAAATCTAACGATTTACGATTTACAATTTTGACAAAACGATTTTTGATTCGATTTACGATTTGATAACCATGGATGTATGAACTTTTCTAATTTCATTTGTGCACTAACGATTACCCAAAGACGATGTTAGCAAATTAACTAAGACCCTACATATTTTAGAGGCAAAAGAAAAAAGAAATACATACTAATTTTCTAGAAAATAGTTCAATCGAATCAAAATCAACAAAGAAATTCAAAATTAAATCATGTCATAAATGAAAAAAGAACTTCCAAACTTTATAAATATAATCAGATTCCAAAACTTGTAAAAAATTTAAGATTTCTGAACTTATTAGACTTATGTAATTTGTGAATTTTTTCGAAGTTAGGGTGAAACGATGGAATTTTTTTTTAATATATTAAAAAACTCCAATAAATTAACTAGTCTAACTAAAAGATGTAAATATGAAATTTTAGACATACATAACGCAATTTTAGATTCAAATTGATAAACATATTAAATATAGGTTCACACTATAAAAATATTGCAAATATATTTATTATACTTGCACATCATAAAAATACTTACAAAATCTTTCGAATTAAACTCTTAACTCTTATTGGAACTAATTTTTGAGTCACATTAGTTCATTTGAAAACCAATAATTTACGAACTAATTCTTCTACATGTTCTTCAATCTAAATTGAATCTTTATTTTTTTATTTTTCAATTTGTTGGGCGTAAATAGCTAGGGCATAGGAGTGATATTTTGAAGATTTGTTTTCTAAGACTTTTAATAAAAGTTTAGGTAAAAAGTCAATAAAGGGTCTCAATTATTGCACACTATTTATTTCATTTTCATCTCCATATGGAAAGAATTGCCAATAATGCATTGTTGTTTGATAATTAATACAATTTCCTTTTTTTTTTCTTCTTTCTTTTTTGATTTTTTTTCATGACCTAGTTTGGTAATTATTTCCTTTTGAAAATAGTAGCCATTTGTAAGTCATTTCCTCGAATAAATGTCCGCATAAGATGAAATTGTACACTGGACACATGTCAAATAATGAAATTGACAAATGTCAATTAATCGAGAGTGAAATTCATGTTTTATATATTATATAGATATATCGATTCATCGGTCGTCCAGTAAACGAATTAGGCAGTGTCATACGATTATGTATTGGTGAATCATTTGCTTCTCCATTCAAAATCGAGTCGGACAACCCCCTGTAATTTTCAAATACCAATCATTTGTTATGCACACCATAATATGTACATAGGCACGATTCAATCATATTAAAAACATAACAAAGGCACATGATACTTCTAGTCCCATCGCTTGTAACTTTGAGATGGTATTTATCTAAAAAATATGATAAATTACAACTATTAGTTAATTAGATATACAAATTAGAACTTATTGATAGAGTAAAAATTATAATTAAATAGATGAAGTACGCAAATTTAGTGTATCAATAATAAACTTTTTGATACAAATATCAATCTAGAAAATAAAGAAACAAATGAACAAAAACGAAAATGAAAAAAAAGCCAACAATTTCACACGGCAGAACAGAAGAAGAAACAAAAATTGAAGAATACATTGGAGATTTTCGTTATGCTGAAAAACAATGGTGGAACATAATAAAGAATATGAAGTTTATATAATGAAATTCCAAAAATACTATTTATAGATAAAATATCAATTACCATTTAATGGATATTGACAACTGGGAAATCATATATATATAATAGAGATTCAGAAAGTATTAATGTTCATTGATTGGAAAATATTGATGTGAGTGCAAAAAATATAATAACCATGAATTTAAGAACGCGGTAAATGGTAAAATATTACGCGATTGGGCAAAATATTTTTATACTTTCCAAATATTGAAAATCAACCAAGATATATGTTATTTACATTATATATAATATATGATGACATTTCAAAAGAAATAACATAAAAATTAATAAATATAATGGATAAGAAAAAATGTTTTTGTATTTATAGTTCAATTGGAATTATTTAGTAGAGTAACTTACAAATGGTAAATTGAGAAAAGTTGCAAAAGTTGCAGTTATAGTTTTGAAATTAATATTATATCCCTTAAATCAATCAATTGAATTTTAATTAAAACGAATTATATTTAAATATTCATATAATTGCTACAATTAAAAGGAATCCGGAAGAACCAAATTATAAGTTTAATATATACCAATTAAGATTTGAGACTATGTTAAATGTAGAAATTTAAATTAAATGGCATGACAATTGTAGTAAGAGAAATAAATCTAATGATAACATCTTTTTTGATGATTTATTCGCACCAATCAATTTGGCATATGGGATGAAATTGAGGACATGCACCATTTGAAATTGACAAACGTCAAGCAGTTAATGGTGGAATTCAACTTTTATATATTATATAGATATAGATTATGGATGAAAATTGTTACCATTTGATGTACAATCCTATATAATTTGCGAAATTTAGCCCATTAATTAATAATAAACAAATTATATCTTGGCATTTCCTGCTTTTTAAAATTTTTAGAAGTTTATTTGAAACATAATTAAGAGCACAATGAAGCGCTCCTTACGCATTAAATAAATATATTATTTACCACAACATATGTTTACTTTCCATTTAAACAATGCATTGCATGAGTCATCTCATACGGAATAAATTATGAAAAAACAACAACGAAATCTTTGCACTGGTAATCATACATATATTATATTATGTTTCAACAAATGTGGTATTGTAGTCTCTCCTAATTATTTAGGATTTATGAATGAAAATTCTATTAATTTTAAATTGTTTTGCTTGACTATCCAACCAAATTCACGTGTAAATCAAGTGCAAATCTCGTGCATATTATGTGATTATAAGTGCAAATCCGTACTTATTAAGATAAACTCTATGTTTAGACCCTGGCGTTCTATATATATTCGTTGGATGGTTTTAATTTAGAATATTATGAAATATTTAATTTTAATTTATACATGATAATAATGATAGTTTTATCCTCGATAAGTGTTCAAGAATTTAGATTTTGATTCATTGTGCACTAGCATTAGCTAATAATATTTCACAAATGCGGGCGATTGTTCTATTTCATTTAATTTGTAATAGTGCCATTTTTTTATTTAATATTATTTTCATTATGAACATGAAGTTATAAAATGTTCATGTCTTTAGAGCTATATATATATCAATACTAAAGGCATGGATCGATTAAATTTGGAGACTAGAAATCTCGGTTGAATATATTAGATTCGATGTTTACATGATCATACTCAAATTTGAAGAGTTGAATTCTACTATAAGTATTGTCTACTCTTATTCGTTACATCTTTTACGGGCGTTTAATTATTTCACCTAAGAAAATTTCGTATTATATTGTAGGTTTTATTTCCCGTACGTGCATTTGAGATGGTGGCTAATCAAGCAACGGTCTTTGGCTATTTAGGAGTACTTGTTATATCCGTATTCGTCTACTTAGCTCCCGTGTGAGTTTTGTTTTCTCTATTTTATGTTTTTTGTATGATTTTTTTCCCCTTTAAATTCAAATCCTGTTACAAGTTGGAAAAGTAGGGGAATAATTTCAAACCCTAGACCTCTACTCTTATAGTAGAGGCAAGGTATCAACTCTATTAATAAGAGCTGGTTATTAGAATGAATACATAAGATCAATCATTATTTCAAACAATACTCTTTAAACTTTGATAATCATTAATTATTTTTCAATAATATCAATCAGAACACATCAATCAGAGCACAATGAAGCGCTCCTTACCTATTAAATAAATATATTATTTACCACAACATATGTTTACTTTCCATTTAAACAATGCATTGCAAGAGTCATCCCATACGGAATAAATTATGAAAAAACAATAACGAAAATCTTTGCACTGGTAATCATACATATATTATATTATGTTTCAACAAACGTGGTATTGTAGTCTCTCCTAATTATTTAGGATTGATGAATGAAAATTCTATTAATTATAAATTGTTTTGCTTGACTGCCCAATCAAATTCACGTGTAAATCAAGTGCAGATCTCGTGCATATTATGTGATTATACGTGCAAATCCTTACCTATTTTTATTGCGAATTTCAAGAATGAATAATGATTAAAAGTAAAAGAAGTATGATTTTTTTTAATATTAATTCGTTAATGTTATGTTCAGAGACATAACTGAAATATTTAATATAATAATATGATATGCTAAAATAAAACTATTAGGGTTCACAATTCGTGTTTTCGACAAAACAAATGTATTTTCGATTCACACACATTTCAATAATCCGGGAAAGAGTAATATAGAAGAATGATTTTACAAGTTTAATTCAATATATATATTATATATATATATATATATATATATATATATATATATATATATATATATATATATATATATATATATATATATATATATATATATATATATATATATATATATATATATATATATATATATATTGTTAAATTATTTCAACAGATTGCTATAGCTCATGTGGTAGTTAAACATCAACATTTCAGAGGCAAAGAGTTTCGAGCTGCCACATGAGTAAATAACTTTTTCCAAGTTCGTTCCTTAAGCTTACACAACTAGTGCTACTTTTCAATGCCTTAAAAAATGCAGGGGCTGTATTAAAAAAAACATACATATTAAGTCTTGATAGATGAAACTTATAACACATGAAAAAAATGTTTTCCCCAAATTTGGGTGTTTAATTATTAAGTCTTGAAAGCTCAATTATTCAAACAAATTTTGTGGTCCATTTTTCTTTCTCTGGTGTAAAACAAATCAAGATTCCAATTTAAGAAAAATAATATTTTAGCAACGTAGTACAAAAATATCATTTTAGTGGAAATTAAATATGGCTTGGCACATTCAACAAAATTAATATCCTAATCACGCAAAAGATAAAAGTTGTGTTGATTTGATGGTGCTCGACAACTAGGGTGGAATCATCGCCTTTGACAGCGTTCATAACTGAAAAACAATCACATTCGACCGAAATAGAATTCCACCCCTTGAGATGGGCTGTGTAAAACTGCTCGTGCTTCTCCTTCGACATGTAGTAATAATCCGGAGAACATTTTGACTTTCCACCACAAACAACTGCAAACAGAGTCCCCAGCGACCATTGCCATTTTGTAAAAGTCACAACCCGATGGAAACGCCGCATCAACGTTGATTTTAATAACCCCCAGGGGAGGCGGTTTCCACACTTCTTTATGTGCTTGCTTCGACGTGGAGATTGAACAAAATTGTGCATGCTCATACGTCAGAAGGAAAGAGATACTCCAATCAACAGTATCTGCAATTTTAATACCATCATCCCCAAAATGATGTATGGATTTCTTGCTGAAAGTCAAAATTTCTATTTTTATTCACCTATAATATAAAGTAGTAATTGCCCTTATTTCTTATAAGGGCAAGTTAGACAAAAAATCCCATACCACATTTCAGAACACGGTTCAGTCCCCCTCATTTAAAAAAAAATTACCAGTACTCCCCACTTTTTGGATTTTTTGTTTTTAATATTCACTCCCTACCCAACTGAAATGATCGAAAACTTGTTCTTTTATCGATTTCAGAGCATAAAATAAATCACGCACAAGGTACCGATGCATTGGTTTTTTACTACAGTACTGATTTGTTTTTTGGGTGGTGAAACTTAATTTGTTATCTTTTATTCCATCTGATGTGTCGAAAATTAAATATCGAAAACTAATATAATGAATTTTTACAATAAAAGCTGAAAATTATACAGACCTTTGTAAAGCTAAGAAGGGAATTTGTTACACTTTATATTTCTTGGTATATATTTTTATTTTTGATCAATTTTGAACACCCATAGGAAAAATCATAGCCACCTACCACCAAACCGGTAATTTGTATCCATTGTGTGTGCATCATAATATGCTAAATTCAATTAATAATCCCATAAAGGAAATATTATTTCCGTTCTAGGAATTGTCGGTCAATTTATAGTTATCTGTTTTAAACTTTTCATTGCAAAAAACAAGAAAAAAAGAATTCAATTAATTTGTTAGTTGAATTTGACACACGATACTTGGGGAAAACATTTTTTTCATGTGTTATTAATTTCATCTTTAATGAAATTTTTAAAGAATTATTTGGGTGATTAATTATTAAGTCATGAAAGCTCAAATATTCAAACAACTTTTGTGGTCCATTTTTCTTTTTCTCGTGTAAAACAAATTAAGATTCCAATTTTAAAAAAAAAATAACATTTTAGCAACTTAGTACCAAAATATCATTTTAGTGGAAATTAAATATGACTTGGTACGTTTAACAAAATTAATATCCTAATCAAGTAAAAGATAAAAGTTGTGTTGATTGGATGGTGGTGGAATCAGACCTATATCAAAATTTTCACGAAAAATCAAACACTTTTTAAAGTTAAAAATTAATTTATACTTTCTTGAAAAAGATTTGAAAAAAATAAAATTAATTTTTTTATTTTTTTTTATGAAGGAAAGTAGCGATTTTATTAGGCACTAATGGCCAAACCAGTAGGAAGAGAAACTCCTTCCATACAAACATGGGAAGAAGACTCAGCTAGAGCATGAGCAAGGTTTTCATGTGCTTGCTTCGACGTGGAGATTGAACGAAATTGTGCATGCTCATACGTCAGAAGGAAAGAGATACTCCAATCAACAATATCTGCAATTTTAATACCATCATCCCCAAAATGATGTATGGATTTCTTGCTGAAAGTCAAAAATTCTATCTTTATTCACCTATAATATAAAGTAGTAATTGCCCTTATTTCTTATAAGGGCAAGTTAGACAAAAAATCTCATACCACATTTTAGAACACGATTTAGTCCCCCTCATTTAAAAAAAATTATAACTCCCCACTTTTTGGATTTTTTGTTTTTAATATTCACTCCCTACTCAACTGAAATGATTGAAAACTTGTTCTTCTATCGATTTCAGAGTATAAAATAAATCACGCACAAGGTACCGATGCATTGCTGTTTTTACTATAGTACTGATTTATTTTTTGGGTGGTGAAACTTAATTTGTTATCTTTTGTTCCATCTGATTTGTCGAAAATTAAATATCGAAAACTAATATATTGAATTTTTGCAATAAAAGTTGAAAATTCTAAAGATCTTTGTAAAGCTAAGAAAGGATAGTGTCACTGTGACTGTCTAGATTGGATTTTACAATAAAAGTTGCAAACTAATATAATGAATTTTTACAAACTCTGTTGTCTAATTCTTATCATTGATGTGTTTATATAACTCTAATAATATTCATATTTAATGGTAAGTGAAAATGTTGGTTTTTGGCCCAAATATGTATTGGGCCAGAAAGCCCAATTACTCTATTTTGTATACACCACCATTGAGTTAAGCCCAATAGTGAATAAGTGATCCCAAATTCATATATGAGCCAAATCCATCCGTTCAATTTCTGGCTGAATCTGGACCGTTTATTCCCTCACTTAAATACTCTCTTCTCTCTCTTCTTTACCCTCATTCTGAAACCCTATTTTGTTCCCTTTCATCTCCGCCGCTCATGCTTCTGTCTTCTTCATCCCTTGTACTGCATTGACTCTGTTATGGCTGGAGGTCAAAGAGCACGGTACATGTCTGACTTTGACTCTCCAGTACAACCTTCAACTATTCTATTTGACTTATGTATCTATAAATACTGGCATGGAGGTTGGAAGAGGATAAGATACATATTGAACCCTAGACTCGACCTAAATCTCTCAGTTCTTTCTATTTGTGAGGTCTGAAATTGGGGTTTTGAGAGTGGGTAAGCTTGAGTGCTTGATTTGTTCTTTCCTTTGTGGAATTTTGGGTGAAAGTAGGGTTTGTGTTGAGAGAGAAAGAAGATATGTTCTTCTTATGGTACTCTGGTGGTGTATTGTGGAAAGTGTGAATCTGTGGTGTGAAAAATTGGAAGACTGAGCTGATATTCTTACTATATTTATCTTTCAATTGTATTCACCTTTATTTCTATCTTTCTGTTTACTTGTGCATATATATATATATATATATATATATATATATATCTAGGTTTATATGGAGCTTGGCACTATGATACCCTACAGTGGTATCCGTTAATTCTCTGTGTTAATTCTCTGCCTGAGTGTTACTCTGTGACTCTGTATGATTCTGTGTATTTTCTGTGCTTTATCTGTATGATATCATGAATGCTTATCCCTTGGCTCCTTTTAATGGAAAAGAGGATTTCCCTATTTGGCAACTAAAATAAAAGGTTTTTTTAGTCCAACAAAAATGTTTAAAAGCTGTTACATTAGCATATGAAGATACCACTACTGCTGCTAAGAAAGCAGAATTTGATGAACTTGCCTATTCTTTGATTATCTTGAACTTCAGTGATTCTGTGATTAGAAAACTAGCAAAACAAGAAAGCCTTATGGGATAAATTGGAGGAACTTTATACTGAAACCTCCGTGCCCTAAAAAATGTTTTTGTTAGAAAAATTCTTTAGATTCAAACTGGATTTAAACAAAGACATTGATGAAAACCTTGACATTTTTACAAAACTGGTTAAGGATATTAAGCTAACATGAGACAAAAATATTGATGATTACTCTCCTATTGTTTTGTTAAATGCTCCATCATACTTACGGTGATGTAAAGTCGGCCATTAAGTATGGTTGAGATAAGGTTTCTTTGGATACTGTGATAAATGGTTTAAAAAGTAAAGAACAGGATTTAAAAACTACCAAGAGTAGTAAATCTTTTGGTGAAATCAATTTTTTGAAAGGGAAGCCTAAGAACCAGTTTCAAATAATTTCCAAAATAAATTTCAAAACAAGGATTCTTCTAGTAACCAAAACCAGTCTTTACAAAAGCCTAAAAAGGGCAAGCGACAGAATTAGTTTAAAGCCAAAGGCAGAAAGTGTTACAACTGTGGAAAAAGTGGTCATTATGCTAATGAATGTTCTGAGCCTAAAAAGGAATGAACTAATGAACAAGCTAATGTTGTGACTGATAATCTTGGTGATGTGTTAATGGTTGGTGATGTGATGCATGATTATGTGAACTCTTTGATATCTTCTTTGTGTGATAATGATTAGATTTTCGACTCTGTATGCACCCGTCATATGAAACCTCATAGACATCTCTTTCTTCTTATGTGAAACTTGAAAATGGCAATGTGTCTATGGCTGATAACAATGAAAGAACTGTAGTTGGAATTGGAACTATTTGCCTAAAATTTGAATCTGGTTTTGCATTAATTCTTAAAAAAGTTAGGCATGTTCCTAAACTAAGCAGTAATCTGTTATCTGTTGCTATTCTTGAAGATAGTGGTTTTCATGGTAATTGGGGAGATGGTTGTCAGAGAATCATGATGCATGATAAATTTGTTTTCAAAGCTGTTAGAATGCAAAACCTCTATGTGTGTTCTGATGAACCTATTTTGCATGCCAATACTGTTAATCATGACATGTCTATTCTATGGCATAAGAGATTAGGTCATATAAGTGGTAAAGGTCTTGAAATTCTGCATAAGAATAATTATCTTAGTGATGATTGTGTGACTAATCTGCCTATATGTGACTCATGTATCCTTGGAAAACAAACTAAAGTTAAATTTCCTGTTTCCCCATTCCCCAATTCCTCTAAATGTTCAGACATACTTGAATATGTGCATGCTGATGTGTGGGGCCCTGCCCAGTTCCTTCTCATGGTGGTAATAGATATTTTATCTCTATTGTTGATGATTGTTCTAGGAAAGTCTTCGTGTTTTTACTCAAGAATAAATCTAATGTGTGTGAAAGATTTAAAAATTGGAAAATCTTGATTGAAAACCAAATTGAAAAGAAAATCAAAACTTTGAGAACTGATAATGGAACTGAATTCTGTAATGCTGAATTTGATACTTTGTATTCTGAATCTAGCATTAAGAGACATAAAAAATTGTTGTTTACACACCCCAACAAAATGGAATTGCAGAAAGAATGAACATAACTTTACTTGATAGAGTTAGATCTATGTTAAATTCTTCTAGCTTGAAAAAACCTTTATGGGATGAGGCTGTTCTTACAGCTGCTTATTTGATAAAAAAGTCTCATTTTGTGCCCTTGAGTGGGGAAGTGCCTGAATCTAAATGGTGTGGTTACCCTATTGATTTATCAAATTTGAAAGTTTTTTGTTGTTCTGTGTTTGTTCATCAAAAACTTGATAAACTTGACCCAGATCTGTGAAATCTGTTTTCTTAGGATACCTTGAAGGGGTTAAGGGTTTTAGGTGTTGGTTGTATGGTGATCAGCGTTTCAAAACTGTGATTAGCATAAATATTGTGTTTAATGAAAATGAATTTCCATACTTATCTGTTTCTAATATTGTTTCACCTTATACTACTTCCAATGAGGTGGAGATTCCACCTGTTATTTCTATTCAAACTGAAAATGATAACTCTAAAGATGAAGTTGTTAATAATGATACGTCTGAAAACACTGTTTTTGATCAAAATGATAATCTTGATGTGCCCTTTGTGAATGATCTTGGTGATTACCAACTTGCTAGGGACAAAGATAGAAGAAAGATTGTTTGGCCTCATCATTTGAATGATTACCAACTTGCTTCTCACGTGTTTCATGTGTTTGACTCTCTAGATGGTAATGAACCTAAGTCTTATAGGGAAGCTTTGAATTCTAATGAGTCTGTTGATTGGTTAAATGCTATGAATGATGAAAGGAAGTCCTTACATGTTAACCATGCTTGGATTCTTGTGCCTAAACCCCCTACATGCTCTTTAGTGTAATGTAAGTGGTTGTTTAAGGTCAAACATGAGTCTGACTTTGTTAGATACAAAGCTAGGCTAGTGGCTAAGGGGTTTACCCAAAAGAAAGGTATTGATTACACTGAAATATTTGCTCCTGTTGTGAAATTCACTACTGTTAGAATCATGCTTGCTTTAATTGCTCACTTTGACTGGGAATTAAAACAAATGGATATAAAAACTGCTTTTCTGCATGGTGAATTAGATGAGCAAATATATATATGTGCCAGCCTAAGGGTTTTGATTAACAAAAAACTATCCTGATTATGTATGTCTATTAAAGAAATCTTTGTATGGACTGAAACAGTCACCTAGGCAATGGAACAATAAGTTTGATGCATTCATGATGTCTTTAAAATTTAAAAGAAGCTCATATGATCCCTGCTTGTATTTTAAAGAATCTGCAAAAATTCTTGTGTTCTTGCTTATATATGTGGATGACATGCTTCTTGCTAGTCCTTGCATTCAAACTGTTAATCATGTGATTAAATGCCTTTGTGATGAGTTTGATATGAAACTTCTTGGTGATGCAAAAAGAATTCTTGGTATGGATACAATCACAGATAGACCTGGCTGTTCTTTATTCTTGAATCAATCCTCCTATATTGAAAAAATTCTTGATAAATTTTCTATGCTGTCTGCCAAACCCGTATCTGATCCTCTTGGTTCACATTTTTTGCTAAGTAAGGAACAATATCCCAAGACTGAACCTGACATCTCTGAAATGAAAGAGATGCCATATGCCAATGCCATTGGTTCTGTTATGTATTTGATGGTTAGTACCAGACCTGACATTGCATATTTTGTGAGTTGCTTGAGTAGATATGTGTCTAATCTAGGTTTGCCCCATTGGGAGGCATTAAAATGGCTGCTAGATATTTGAAAGGTTCTGTTAATACTAGTTTGATGTTTTCTAAAGGCAAAGATGAAATTGAACTATGTGGCTATGGGGACTCAAATTTTGCTAATGATAGGGACTACATAAAATCTTCTACCTCTTATGTGTTTACCTTAAATGGTGCTTGTGTTAGTTGGAAATCTCAACTCCAAAACATTGTTGCTCTCTCTACTATTGAATCTGAATTTATTGTTGTTACTGAGTTTATAAAAGAGGCCATCTGGCTTACGGGACTGTTATTGGAGATTGATGTGCTTAACACTAGAGTGGTAGTGTTTTCTGATAGTCAATCTGGGATTCAACTGTGCAAAAACCCTGTTTTTCATGATAGAACTAAACCTATTGATGTGAAGTTCCATTTCATTCGTGATGTAGTTGAAAAAGGGGTTATTGACCCTTGAGAAAATTCCATCTGAGTTCAATCCAGGTGACATGGGAACAAAATGTCTGCCTTCTGAAATATTATGTTCTGGTTTGAAAAACTTGAACATTCTTTCCAAAACTTGACTTGCTCTGTGCTTGTTTATAGTATGTGTGACTTTATACTTGTGCTTGCTGTGTGATTGCTAGTTTAATCTATTCTGTGTGAATAAGATTATGCTTTCTATGTGATTGCATTACTGCATTTTACTTTAAATGCATTTGAGTTGTATTCTGAGTGAACACAACATGATATACTTTTATGAATTGTGTGTTTTTACTTGTGTGTCAAAAATCAGCAATGATGACTTCCAAAATTTAAAAGAAATTTTTACTAACGATACACATTTGGTCCAAGGTGGAGTTGTTGGTTTTTGGCCCAAATATGTATTAGGCCAGAAAGCCCAATTACTCTATTTTCTATACACCACCATTGAGTTAAACCCAAGATTGAATAAGTGAGCTCAAATCCATATCTGAGCCGAACCTATCCGTTGAATTTCTGGCTGAATCTTGACCGTTTATTCCCCCACTTAAATACTCTCTTATTTCTCTTCTTTAACCTCATTCTGAAACCATAATTTGTTCCCCTTCTTCATCGCCGCTCCTGCTTCTGTCTTCTTCCTTCCTTGTACTGCATTGACTCTGTCATGGCTGGAGGTCAAAGAGCATGGTACATGGCTGACTTTGACTCTCCAGTACAGCCTTCACCGACTCTATTTGACTTTTGTCTCTATAAATACTGGCATGGAGGTTTGAAGAGGATAAGATACAGATTGAACCCTAGACTCGACCTAAATCTCTCAGTGTTTTCTATTTTAGAGTTCTGAAATTGGGGTTTTGGTGAGTGGGTAAACTTGAGTGCCTTATCTGTTCTTTCCTTTGTGGAATTTTGGGTGAAATTAGGGTTTTTGTTGAGAGAGAAAGAAGATTTGTTCTTCTTGTGGTACTCTGGTGGTGTATTGTGGAAAGTGTGAATCTCTGGTGTGAAAAATTAGAAGACTGAGCTGATATTTTTACTATATTTATCTTTCAATTTTATTCTTCTTTATTTATATCTTTCAGTTTTACTTGTGCGCATACACACACACACACACACACACACACATATATATATATATATATATATATATATATATATATATATATATATATATATATATATATATATATATATATATATATATATATATATATATATATATATATATTCTTCTTAGCAGTAATAATTAATGCTTAAGGGAAGAGCCTATTTTTCAGCATGAGGTTTTTGTATTTGTTGTGTCAGAATAAATAAAATATATATGTGTTGTTTATTAAGATAAACTCTATGTTTAGACCCTGGCGTTCTATATATATTCGTTGGATAGTTTGAATTTAGAATATTATGAAATATTTAATTTTAATTTATACATGATAATAATGATAGTTTTATCCTCGATAAGTGTTCAAGAATTTAGATTTTGATTCATTGTGCACTAACATTAGCTAATAATATTTCACAAATGCGGGCGATTGTTCTATTTCATTTAATTTGTAATAGTGCCATTTTTTATTTAATATTATTTTCATTATGATCATGAAGTTATAAAATGTTCATGTCTTTAGAGCTATATATATCAATACTTAAGGCATGGATCGATTAAATTTGGAGACTAAAAATCTCGGTTGAATATATTAGATTCGAAGTTTACATGATCATACTCAAATTTGAAGAGTTGAATTCTACTATAAGTATTGTCTACTCTTATTCGTTACATCTTTTACGGGCGTTTAATTATTTCACCTAAGAAAATTTCGTATTATATTGTAGGTTTTATTTCCCGTACGTATATTTGAGATGGTGGCTAATCAAGGAACGGTCTTTGGCTATTTAGGAGTACTTGTTATATCTGTATTCGTCTACTTAGCTCCCGTGTGAGTTTTGTTTTCCCTATTTTTAGTTTTTTGTATGATTTTTTTCCCCTTTAAATTCAAATCACGTTACAAGTTGGAAAGTAGGGGAATGAATTCAAGCCCTAGACATCTACTCTTATAGTAGAGGCAAGGTATCAACTCTATTAATAAGAACAATACTCTATAAACTTTGATAATCATTTATTATTTTTCGATAATATCAATCAGAACACATCAATAATTGATATGGCCGAAACCGATTCCAATTCTCATGTAAAAACATACATTTCTTTAATCAAATTTTGATATTTTTTTCTGTGTTTCGTGTTGGGTTATACGAAATGCAACACTGCATTTCGTGTAATGCAACACGAAACACATCAGAGCATTTCATGTTTTCCTACACGAAATGATAAAAAAAAAAAGTTGAATTTTAACCGTTTTGTATTGGTTTTCATGAAACAGAAGGTTCTGTTAGTTGGGAAACTACGCAAAGTACCACGGACAAAAAAATACCCTATTTTGTGCAACAAAGCACAAAATGCAGCAATCCCTTCGTAGCACCTAATAAAAACGATTTTTTTTTTCAATTTGATCGATTCATACATAGACCTAATCTGATCAATCCTATAAAACTAGACATGACAACGGGTTGGGTCAGGTTGGGTCCGGGTCAGACCCACCGGGTCGGGTCCCTCCCGTGGGAATGTAGGTCTGGGTCCAAACCGATTTTTCAATTTATTTATTTATTTATTTTATTTTTCAGAAAATTACAAGAAAGAAAAAAAAAAATTGAAACTTGAAAAAACTTGAGCTTAACTTTAGATTCAAATTTACAAAAAAAAAAAGTTGAATTTAAACATTAAACAATTTTAGAAAAAATGAAACAATTAAGACCTAGAGAAATAAACTAAATAAAATGAAGGTTGTTAACTGAATTGGTGAAAATTGGATTGTGGGTATTTATAAGTGAAAATAATAATTGAGAGATTTTTCAAAATTCAAAATTCAAATTTCAAACTTAAAAAAATTCACCAATTTAATCTTTCTTTTATATTACACGGGATGAACCGTAATTCGTTATATTTTTTTTATAATAAAATATATATGCATTTGTTACTAGTGAAGATTTTTAATATTAATAATAGTGAATAGGTAAATTAATTATTTATTAAACATTAGTTATATAATTAATATAATAATTTTATAGTTTTATTTATATTTATAAGTTTATAGTTTTAAATATTCTAATGAGTTGCTTTTCTCAACTGGTTAATACTCTACTAACCCATTCGGGTGACCCATGTTCGCCCCACAAGCCATGCATGTTTTGTGATATTTGCACATTAAATTCGATGGACCCGACAGGTCCCCGAGTACGGTCCTCGGGTTAGATACGACCACCGGTTAGGTTAGAATCAGAATCGGCATCGAACGGTTTTAGAATGGAATCGGAACCGATTTGGCCAAAACCAAACTGGAACCGGAACCGAGAAAATCGGTTTGGTTCCGGTTCCCCATTTTCGGAACCGAGAACCGACAGTTAGAACCGCGGTTCTAACCGTTCGGACCAATTTTTTTTTAAATTTAATTGTTTAATGTTTAACTTTAAACTTTAAAATTTAAAAATAAAGTGCAAGCCCTTTTAATTTATTTAAGTATTTGAAAAAAAAAACTTTAATTTTTTTTACGTCTTCTATGTTATATATAAAAAATATAATTAAATTTTTAAAGTTTTACTTTAAAGTTTAAAATTTAAAAATTAAGTGCAGTCCCTTTCAATTTATTTCCTCTTGCTTTTTTAATTTCAAACTAAAAGTAATTCCTTCAATTTTTTAAAAGTAAAAAATATTTTCGAAGTATTTGAAAAAAACTTTAATTTTTTTCAAGTCTTTGAAGTATTTTTTTTTCCTAATTTTTTTAATATTAAGTATTTTTAAATGTATATATATATATATATATATATATATATATATATATATATATATATATATATATATATATATATATATATATATATATATATGTATATAGAACAGTCGGTTCTACCAGGAATCGAACCGGTAACTGTAAAGAACCGAACAACAAAGAACCGGAACTATTAGTTTGATTTCGATTCCTCCAAAATCAGAACCGAAATCATATTGAAACCCTAAAAAATCCCTAAAAAATGATCTAATGTAGGCTCACGTGCATCAAAATATATGGTGAGAAGTCGACGGTGGGGTACACAGTGATGCCTTACACCGTTGCGCTTCTGTCCTCGGGCATTTGGCTCTACTACGGGACCATAGAAAAAGATGGTCATTTGTTGATTGGCGTTAACGCATTCTGTTGCGTTGTCGAAGCGATGTACATTATCATGTACATTGTCTATTCACCTCCTCACCGCCGGGTAAAAAATTCTCGTACTTTTATAAGATAATTAATTAAAATAAAATAACTAATTAGAAAATCGATGATAGTTTATTTCATAATATTTTGTAGATTCGAACTCTCCGTCTTTTGAGCATCTTGTTGTGCATATTATGCACAGTAATTCTTTTCACATTCTTTATGTGGAAAGGAAATATGAGGGAGGAGATTGTGAGTTGGATTTGCTTTGGAGCATCCATATCGGTGTACGGGGCCACATTTCGGATCATCTTCAAATAAATACAAAAAATAAATTAAATATGATTTATAAAAAAAAATGAAGAAGAGAAGAATCAAACAAAATAAAAAATCAAATTAATCCAAAGAAAAATATTTTAATGTTAATTGTTCACAGATCTTGAAAAAAAATAGTAGATCTGGTTTTCTTTTTTTTGGATAAGAAATAGTAGATCTAGTTTGAGCCCTCGTTCAACCAGAAAAAGAGAAGACACTTAAACAATAACGTAGAAACCAATTCATCAAACGGAAGTAAAAAGAGATTTAAAACGAATTTAAAACAAGCAAACCCTCACCCATCATGTATTTGGCATCATCTAGTCCACTCGATTAGGACAGATGGTTCAAGGCGGCGATTGACGGTCGAGCACGGCGAAAAGGGGCGGCGGCGCAAGGCAGTGGGGGGAGCAACGGTGGCGGCGGCACAAAGAGGTAGGGGGAGGAGCAGCGGCGGTGGCTGGAGACGGTGGGGGAGGAGAAGCAACGGTGGGCTGGATAGAGAGAGAGTGTGAACGACGGTTTGTGGATGTGGGTGAAGAGAGAGGATGTTAGGGTTAGGGCATATATTGGATTGAAAACTAAAAGGACAAAATAGGTACTTTACGTTGTCCAGGGGGTCTTACTAATAAGATCAGAATTTGAATTTTTGACTAGGGCGGAAAATTCCTTGGAACTCCTCATATATATTTTCAAAACAAGGGGAGTATCAGTCATTTACCGAAAAAAAATAATCAAAAATAATAATAACATTGTCGTTGACTCTAATTATACTGTCAACGGCAGTACAATTACATAAATGTATTATCAATGGCAGTACAATTATTTTAATGTACTGTCAGTGACAGTATAATTACGTTAATTTACTGTTAATGACAGTAGGTTAATGGCAGCACAATTACGATCAACGTTTAGCGGCAGACGTAAAAAAAAACCGAAAAAATCAACTTCAGAAACCGGTTGCGGGAAAAAAAATCAAAAAGTCAACGCCAGGAACCGGCGGCAAAAAACTAATTTCTGAAAAAAAAAAAAGTTTTTATAAAAAAATAAAATCAAAATTGGATTTTTGTTGTCCAAATTGATTAAATTGGGGTTGCAATTAAGAATTTGGTTTAAAGGGTTGGGGGTAATTTTGTCATATACATTATGTTTTAAATTTATTTATAATATATATTAAAGGGATGACTTTATAGGGGAAATAGATATAAACCCTAAACCAAGAGTAATAAGGATGGTTGGTCAGGGACTTATGCACAAAAATCCCTCAAAATAAATGCATACTACATTTTATGGGACAATATATTAAGATCAAACAAAACTATAAAGATTAAAAGCATCTACGAAACAAATAAATGATGCAAAATTAATATATATTAGTTAGCAATTCAAATAATATAGTTATGAGTACTCGTACTACTGGAAAAAAAAAAGTAACATAAACAAAAAGAAAGATTACATTTTTTAATATGAAATTTGATTTGAATTCTTAATTTATATTTTAGAATATTTTAAAAATAAGTGTAAATTATTTGTATGGTTATAATTTTTTTAATAATGAGGGCCTTTGAAAATAAATATTATCAACAAATACTATTATATATGGACTATATTTTTACAATTAGACGGCCCTAAAATCCGTAAAAACTTGGGTGCTCTAGGTGACTGGCTTTGTCGTCTTCTCTCAGAACCGGGTTTGGGTGCATAGAAGTTCTCTTATTCCTGTTGACTGGTGTGATTACTGTTGACTGAGAGACTCTAAATTTTTGTTATTTAGTAACCCAAAATCTAGAAATCATGATGAAGCCACCCAAAACAACCACGTATTGGTGGGCCTAGTTCCAAGGATAACTAGGGATTATATGACAAACACCTCTCATTGAAATTTTACTTTTTGATAAATCATTTATTGGTTAATGATATTTGACATAAATTCAATGGGCCTGAAAAACCAATATATGCCCCAACTAATTAATATAATTATGAAAATTAAAAATATGGTAAATTAATGCAAAATCCCTTCCAAAATCACGTTACCGAAAAACCTCCCAATATTTCTCCCTCCAAACCACGATAGAAATCCACTCCGGCATAGCCCCTTGTCCCTCGTTTTCAGAATTCGCTTCCAAAAAATTGATATTTCTTCGATATGTTAACACCAACATCGCTCATTAATGGAGTCTCTTCTTTAGTCGAAACTATTGTGGTAAATTACACAAACATAAGGAAACAGATTAGCGACAAAAACCCAAAAAGATAATTCTACAGACCCATTTCCTTTGATGATTTTTGCAGTGTGATTTTGCAGTGTGGTTTTTGCATTATTGCATTGTGGTTTTTGCAGAGTGGTTTTGCATAGTGGTTTTTGCAATGTGGTTTATTAGTATTATTCTTTTGTTGAATTCAAGTGTTTTGTTTTTTGTATAAAGTGTACAAATTGTTCTGCAAATGTTGACTTGTATTGTGTAGTTTTTTTAGGTATGTGGTATAAAAAAAAGGATGAATCCCAAAAAAACATGCAAATCTGAATACCACTCTGTATATTTCCGAAAACCACTCTATATATTTCCGAAAACCACTATGTGTATCCGTAATAAGCCACGAAAACCGCTCAGTATTTTCTTGAGACGCCTTTAATTTCCTACTCATGGAATTAGATAAATTCCTGTTGTAAAAATACCCATTACGTTGAAACAGCTCTCTGTAATCAAGGGATGGGAATTGTGAAATTATTTGAGGAGGTGTTGTTAAGATATAAAATGAAAAGATATTACATATCTTCTCTTTTATTTTCAACCCTAAAACATACGTTACTTTTAAGGTAGGGGCATAATTGTGATAATTTATTATTTGTTATAAATAAATGTTCAATTGGATTTATCTTAAAAAGTTAGACAAACATTAGACTCATTGTAATTACACTTGTGTGATGGGGGTTTTGTCAAATAATCCCTTATATGTATTACTTATGATTGGTGAACTTGAAATCTTTAAATGGGACTTATAGCATCTCCGAGAGGATGATGTATACCTATAATATACATCTTTTGTACATTTTCCACCCAAAATTACATCTCCAACAATAAAATGGAAAAAGACAAAAAAAATTTGATTTTAACTTTGCATATTCAAAATTGAGTAATCAAAACTATAATTTAACAAATTGTGTAAAATTAAAGAATGATAAAAACTCCATAGTTCTATTTTTTTTATTAAATTTATAGTGCACACTATATGTTTCCATATATAAATTATAATTGTTATTAATAAAATAAAGAACTGTTTTTTTTTTATAATATAGGATATATATGAGTACAAAACTAAAATAAGATATATATGTACTTAAAAGAAATTACAATTATAGTTATTAAAATTAATTCAAAACTATTTTTTCGTAAAATAATAAAATATGATAGTAGTGTAAAATATAAACAATGTTGTCGGAGTGTGATGTTAAAAGTGGTGTTGCATAGCACTGTTCACGTCTTAAATTATAGATATAGACAATCGATTTTTAGACAACTGTTGGGGTTGGCCTTGTAATGCTATTGAAAATAAGAAAATAAACCAGCAGGTCCACTACAAATTTACTATTGAGTATTAAGTCAATGATCAATTTTATTTTAATACCTTTATTTATTTTCTCATATTTAGGTGCCAGGAAGTCTAAGTTGTACCCTTGGAATCTATAAAGAACCAAATGTCTGATAGACTATTTTTTTCATATAATCTTGATAACTTGATTCTTCCACTTAACATGGACACAAGTTACAATGTCGCACGTTGTCAAGACAATATAACATGTTGGTTAGAAGCACCTTACGCCTACACCTGTATAATTGTGGATTGGTTAAAAATTGAAAATAAATTGACATAAAATATAAATGAGAAAACAAATCTTATGATAATTGAGTTACATTATTGAGCTTAGCTTTAGATATACAGTATCAAATTGCTATAAACAAAGTCAATTTTTTTTTATAATAATCGTTGATGCAGTACTAAACAAAATTAACTGTGACAATTGATGTTGAAGTTAGTAATCCATTATATATATATATATATATATATATATATATATATGTATATATATATATATATATGAACCCTTAAAAACAGCATATAAATCTTCTTAGTCGGGCTAAGGCCCAATTAATATTGTGCCATATTGAAATATGGCCCAAATTGAATATTATTGAAATTGTGAATCTTTAAGTTGTTAACTGTACTTGACGTTGATGTTGGTGTCTCGTATTTTCTTCTTAATTCCCTCAAAAATCGTATTTATGTGGCAACCCTTCAGATTCAGGATGTTCAGATATACACATAAGAGCTCCTCATCCAACCGCACATTTGGCAAAATCTCATTGGTTAATAAAAAACAACACACTCACACCTTTTAGTGGTGATGATAGATTAGTCGCTGCCAAATGTATATTCCAGCTCAAGATTTCTAAATGCTAGCAGACCCGGTTAACAACAATGCATGGGCCTATATATTTCACAAACTTCGTACCCAGAAAGTGAAATTGGCATACTATATGATTCGATATTATAGGATATTAGGATTCTATCATGATTCGGTTACCTAGATTAGTTAGGGTTTAGTTACTTAGTGAAACTCTATTACCTCGTATTATTTCTCTATATATATTCCATGTAAAGCAACCCATAACAAAATTGGGCTTTCTATTCTATTATGTATTATTATTCCTCTCCAATCCTATTCTTTCTATATGGTATCAGAGAACTAGGTTTTTTAACCTAGCCGCCTTTCTTCTCCATGGCGGTGAGAACCTAGCCGCCTTTCTTCTCCATTGCAGTGACCACCCAATTTTCTCCCTCCCCTGGTGGTGGTACGCTTAATATCTTTCATTTTCTATCAAATCCATGCCACCAGTCAATTTTTCTCCCTCCCCCAGTGGTGGTACTCTTTTCTTTTAAGTAATATTATTTTCCGACATCTTCATCTTCCTAGTCGGTTATTCTCAAATCTCTCTTTTTTTCTCTATCCTTCTTTTAGTTATTCTCCACACACACCCGACCCCCCCCCCCCCCCATTTCGTATCTCTATCTAGATTAAAAAAAAAGTTGCTTATTTTTCTCACCCGTTTATTATTATTATTATTATTATTATTATTATTATTATTATTATTATTATTATTATTATTATTATTATTATTATTATTATTATTATTATTATTATTATTATTATTATTATTATTATTATTATTATTATTATTATTATTATTATTATTATTATTATTATTATTATTATTATTATTATTATTATTATTATTATTATTATTATTATTATTATTATTATTATTATTATTATTATTATTATTATTATTATTATTATTATTATTATTATTATTATTATTATTATTATTATTATTATTATTATTATTATTATTATTATTATTATTATTATTATTATTATTATTATTATTATTATTATTATTATTATTATTATTATTATTATTATTATTATTATTATTATTATTATTATTATTATTATTATTATTATTATTATTATTATTATTATTATTATTATTATTATTATTATTATTATTATTATTATTATTATTATTATTATTATTATTATTATTATTATTATTATTATTATTATTATTATTATTATTATTATTATTATTATTATTATTATTATTATTATTATTATTATTATTATTATTATTATTATTATTATTATTATTATTATTATTATTATTATTATTATTATTATTATTATTATTATTATTATTATTATTATTATTATTATTATTATTATTATTATTATTATTATTATTATTATTATTATTATTATTATTATTATTATTATTATTATTATTATTATTATTATTATTATTATTATTATTATTATTATTATTATTATTATTATTATTTATTATTATTATTATTATTATTATTATTATTATTATTATTATTATTATTATTATTATTATTATTATTATTATTATTATTATTATTATTATTATTATTATTATTATTATTATTATTATTATTATTATTATTATTATTATTATTATTATTATTATTATTATTATTATTATTATTATTATTATTATTATTATTATTATTATTATTATTATTATTATTATTATTATTATTATTATTATTATTATTATTATTATTATTATTATTATTTATCAATTGGGCATATATTTTTATAGAGGAATTCTCTAGCGTTGTGTTTTGCGGTTTATGTCTAGTCTTCACTTTTGAAGTTTAATCGTTCCGACTGCGAGAGCGTGCTAGCAAGTGATTGTCCAGTCTTCATGTTAATCACGTTTCGACTTCGGGGGCGTGTTTGAGTATAATATATTATTATATATTATAGGATATTAGGATTCTATTATGATTACCTAGATTAGTTAGGGTTTAGTTACCTAGTGAAACTTTATTACATCGTATTATTTCTATATATGTTCCATGTAAATCAAGCCATAACAAAACGGGAGTTTCTGTTCTATTACGTATTATTATATCTCTCCAATTCTAGTCTTCCTATAGTAATGAATTTGGATTGATTATAGAAAACAATTTGTGCATCATACTAAAAGTTTTGATTTCTTTTATTATTCTGAAAGTTTCGATTTTTGATATTTTTTGTTCTTTGATGTTTCCTTTCTCTTCTCCATTTCATTTATGTTTGAATTTGCAAAAGTCCACTTCTATTTACCTTGTTTTGTTATATGTGCATTGTAGCTACTCAATGGAGAAGTTTTTTATTGTTTGATTAACTTTTAAGCAGTTGTGTATAAGAGCATCTTCAATGCTAAACTCAAAAAATACTTTAAAAATCTTACCTGTCAAATATCAAATGTGATTCTTAAAATTTTATTTATCCTAATTGACAAGATTGAGATTCTCTATTGCAAAGTCTTCTCCAATGCAACACTCGAGACTCAAAAAAAAAAAAAAATCTTAAGTGTAATTTATTATTGGGTTTTAAAATTAAAATAAAACTTCGGTTATTAAAAGAAAATATTCCGCCAAAAACAAGAAAATAAATTACATTTCCGATTTCATTTTTGATTTAATACAAGTAGGTTTTATTCTGATTTATTTCAGAAGAGAGAAAAAGAAGTAAATAGGTTTTTTTTGTGAACATTTAATAGTTAAATATTATAGTGAACAAAATTTAAATTGTTATTTTCCTTTTCGTTAAAACATGAACATGTATTCTATACAAACTAGCAATTTCTATATATCACGCGTATAATTCATTTATTTTGGGTTAGAGGAATCACATTAATTCAATTGATTAGAGTTTGAGAAAATTATTGTTTAAACAAATTAAGTAATTAATTAGTGTTTTTACATGTATGTCGAATCTTCAGAGAAAAATATAACTCCAATAAAAAAAAGTGTAGAAGAAGATGGAAATAGAAGAGCAATGGTGAAATTCATTGACGGTTTGAATATAATTTAATTATCTTAATTTTTTTAATAAAAATTAAAAGAAAAAATTGTACTAAATGATGAGTTGGCACTTTAGAGATCCTCAAGATGACACTCCAATTTCAGAGTGTCATCTTAAGAATCTCTAAAATCATAAGTGCCTTCTCATTGCCATATCATTCGGAGATTTTTCTTAATATTTGCATTGGAGATGATTTTTTAACAAAAATCTTTAAAATATCCTATGTGGCACTCTTAGTATTAAAGATTGAGTTTAGCATTGGACATCTCCAATGCCAAACTAAAAAAAACTCTAAATATCCTAGTTGTCAAGTACCAAATGTGAATCCTACAATTTTATCTATCCTAAATGGCACGATTGAGATTCTCTACTGTAAAGTCAGTTAGAGTAGGTGACCGAAGAGCGAACTAATTGTTGTGTTTTCTCACGCTACTCGTAAATAATCTATTTCGTATTAATGATAAATACCCCTTTGGCATTCTATATCTTTGTCCCTTGCATAAGCATAGATATAGTCCTTACAGTTACTTATTTACTGTAAATAGATCTAGTAGAATCGTGAGATTATTTATTTAAGTATAGTAACTATTAAACGTGGTTCGTAGTCAACGAGTTACGCCACTAATGAGGGTATCGGCATTTCCCATTCGAAACTAGCACTTAGTGTATATGTATTGCGTCTCATCAGTCAACGGTGTTGTGACATCGGCATACATAAGTGGGTGCTCATAAGTAAGTTTATGATTTCACTGAACTCCCTCAATCTTGAGATCACTAAGTGGTTCCCAATAATCGAGTAGAGTTTTCTATGATATAGTTGTACACTTTTAATCCTTAAGACCCAGACATCACCGTGACTTCATTAGAGGACCTGTATCGTGACCTGTCCCTAAGTTCCACCGAGGACCGCCTCAAGGGTCATTGTTCATGCAGTCCAAAATCTAGTGGGAGATCTTTGCAGTGTAGTAGACGATTCGATCGCTTGATCAGCCATGGATATCCTGTGTGTTCTTACGATTTATAAGTCATGAAATCTGTGGCCACAGCTGAAAGTGTCGTGATAAGAGAAATATGTTTCTCTAAGTCAAACACGAATGGGTTATATAACTAAAAACGTCTACACAGTTATTGAACTCATAAAGAGATATCGATGAACCAATGCCTCTAGTTCAATCGGGATATATCTATCGAAGGGATCGTACTGTACGTTAACTATATATCACGCGATTCTTGCAGGCGCTTCATTTGTATCTAGGGAATTATGACGCATAGTTGCTAGACGCCAATCTTGATTCGTTGGGTAGTTAAGTTGAAACTAGCTTCAACTTAATTGTAACTCTAGGGATGAGTTTAAAATACAATGGGTTGTGGGCCCACGGTTAGCTTACACCTGAACCATCGAGGGTCACACTGCTCGTGTACTTGAGATCCTTAATGCAACGAGCTAAGATTAATTAGTTATTCTTAGTGTAATTGGAAGTAAATGTGATGGAGTCCAACATTCGTGATTGTTAATTACGGATGAGAATAAGTAGAGGAAAAGAATCCAACGGAAATTTAGTGAACTTTCTATTTTGGGAAGTTTCCAAATTCGGCAAGTCCTAAATTAGGTTTCCAATTTCGGAAATAAGTAAATTTCAAAGTGGTACTCGTATCGACGAGAATTTGTGCTCGTCGTCAAAATATAACTGTTATATTTTTGTGAGCATTCGTTTGTTAAAAATGAGCCGAGCAAGAGAGTGGACTTAAGTTGTTGGGTCTAGCCCAACTTAAGGCCTGTTAGGGTTTTCACAAGGAGCATGTAAATAGGATTTATATTTCTTGTAAAAGACAAAAAAAAAAAAAAAAAAAAACAAAAACAACGAAACGTAAGAATGAAACCCTAGTCTGACTCCCTCCAACAGCTGTCCACCTTGCAGTCGAAACCTTACCTCCGCTACCAGCCGCCGGCCGCCACAGGTCGCCGCCGCATCGGGCTTTTCCCCTTGTTCATGGAGGAAGGTTCTTCTGCCGCCAACGCCGCCACTAGGGTCGTCTCCACGCGCCAACACGCGCTGCCACAAGCCGGTGATGTGAGAAGGCAATTTTGAAAAATTGCTCTAGGATTTTCTGCGCAGTCCAGCGACAAAATTCGCCATAAATCAACCAATGATCGGATGGACCTGAAATTTTTGAAGAAGCTTCCGGACTCTCGATTCTACAAAAAATCTGAAGAAATTGGTGATTTTGTCAATAACAATGGAGATATTGAAGTCGGAACAGGCCTGTAATTTCAGATCAGCAAACAGGTTGGATCGGTAGGAGTGGGAAGAGCAGCTAGCCATCTTTTCGAGTCTTCGTTCGATTCACGCTTCAAGGGTAAAATATCGTTTTCCCTAATTAGTATATATATATATATTAGAGATTAATGTATGTTAATTGATTATTGAATCACATGAATCTATATGTTCGATTATGTGTTTACGTAAATCGTTCGTTGAGCATGTATATTATTTAATTTAATTTCGCGAGTATGCTATGGTGATTTAATTTATGTTATTTAAATTAATTGTAGCGAGCATATTTGTCGGTAGCTGGAAGAGAAAAGGTACGCAATTAATAGTAATTATTGTGCACGTGTTTGTTTATATAAATTAGTTTATATAAATAATTTTTTTTTGTTTTCCGCTGCGTACACGTGTCCGGTCACTAACAAAATCTTCTCCAATGCAACACTCAAGACTCAAAAAACCATTATTAGATGTAATTTATTATTGGGTTTTAAACTTAGAATTAAAACTATTTATTTGTTAAAAAAAAAACATATTCTGCCAAAAAGAGATAAAAAAATTCATTTCCATTTTCATTCCTGATTTAATACTAATCGGGTTTATTCAGATTTATCTCAAGAGATAGATAAAGAAGTAAATAGAGTTTTTTGTGAACATTCATTAGTTAAATATTTTAACGAACAAATTTTAAATTGACATTTTTCATTTTCGTTAAACCATGAACATGTATTGTATACAAACTAGCAATTTCTATACATCACGCGTATGGTTTATTTATTTTAGGTCAGAGGAATCACATTGATTCAATTGATTAAAGTTTGAGAAAATTATTGTAAAAAAAACTTAAGTAATTAATTAGTGTATTTACCTGAAAGTCGAATCTTCATAGAAACATATAACATATTAAATGATGAGTTGGGACTTTAGAGATCATCAAGATGACACTCCAATTTCAGACTGTCATCTTAGAGCATCTCTAGTGGAGCACCAGCTAGGTGTTTTTGTCAAACTCCCCAAAATATTGGGATTTGCATGTGCTCTAGTGGGTTCAGCTGTCTTCCTCAAACATGCCACGCAGACTAGGAGTCCTTAATTCATTCCTTACAGTTAAGACTTGTTTTAGGAGGTGAATGTGGGCCCATCTGCATTACTTTAATTGGCATCCATTGAATTGTGTGCCATGTAAAACTGTGTTACTCTTGTTTTTTTTAATTAATATTTAATTCTTTAATTATTTGATTATATTATTTTTTAAGTAATATTTAATTCTATTTTATTGATTGATTATATTGTATATATTTGTTTGTTTTAAGTAATGTTTATTTCTATTTTATTATTTAATTATATTATATGTTTTTATGGATTAAAATATTAAATTTCATTGGCTTTAATATTATTAGTAAAAGAAATGTTACATTTAGATTTTTCGATAAAAAAAAAACTTATATTTTAATTTTAATAAATTCATTTACAATATAACATATAATACACGAAATATTAATTTGTTCTTTTTTATTATTGTTTAAGATATGTAGTAACTTTTTAAGGAGTACAAATATGTAGTACTAGCGCACTTTTTTTTACGGAGCGTTAAATGTGGGTCCCACTTTTAGGGAGAGAGTAAATTGAGTAGGTGACATGTGGACCCCATTGTTTAAGGAGTGTTTTTTGGTGTGAGTACTATAGATGCTCTAAAGACTCTCTAAAATCACAAGTGCCCCCTCATTGCCACATCTTTTGGAAATTTTTCTTAGGATTTGCATTGGAGATAATTTTTTAACAAAAATCTCTAAGTATCCTATGTGGCACTCTAAGTATTAGCGATTGAGTTTAGCATTGGAGAAGCTCTTAGACTGGATGGGATTCATTGCACCTAATAGTACAATATTTTGTTTGGTTTTTGGACTAAATGTGGATAAGTTGGCCCACCATTATAATCACCCAATTGAATTATTATTTGACAACTTATCACCAAAATAATACCATCACCTGGTACCGTGTGCAATACTAAAATTTCCCTTATAACTTGCAATAATTACAAAATTATTAGACATAAATAGCCATTTTCTTCTTAATCCCCCTTCGCGTCTCGAGCCCTAATCTTGCCAGGTGAGAAGAACTTCGTTCAAGAAGTGATATGTTTCTATAAGAAACATTTGTTGATAAGGTGGGCACTCTCATGAAATGTTATTTACTTGTAAAATTCAATTCTTGTACTCTATTTTGATTCTTGAAATCGACTTTTGTGATTTCAACGGAAAATAGAGGTGCCCATCACTTGATTTTTCATAGGTTGCTTTTTTTTTCTTTAATTTATTTTTTCATAAATGTTTTTCTTTATGTGATGAAGTTACTTCGCATTTCTGTTTCGTGATGCAATTCATTTGAGAGAAACAATGTGCTTTCGGACGTAAAATTTCTTATGAAGAATTGTTAAGGGTGATTGTATTTTGGATGCTAGTGTCTGTCGTATAGGGGATGGCTGAAGTTGTTAATATGTGATTATTTTTTATATACCTAATTGGGCCGACTCAATGGGCCCGCGATTCATCTGTTATTTGGGCCCACTACACGAAAGCCAAAAGCACCTTCACATAAGGTTTGGGCCCAACGAAGTAAACCCAACACAATCAACGACATATAAATAGAGGTTTTTACTCATTTGTAAAGGTACGTTCCATTATTCAATATTATCCTAGAGCTCATATTCTCTCTATTATCTCCACAATCCGTACAACTGACTTGAGCGTCGGAGGCGTTTCCACCATATCAACACTAGGCTTATTTCACGTGTGTTAACTTCGCAGGGACCTCATGAACCATCTAATTGACAAGCTAATGATCCGCTTTGCTCTCCCTACTTGTTTACCACACTATCCAGGTAATTTAATATTTAACATCACCATTTTGGCGATGTCTGTGGGAATGCATACCAGATCATGTAGCCTGCAAGATCCTCCAGAGTCATCCATAAAGAGAGAATATGACACAGCTAGCAACCTCCCAATCCGCGGAGGTTCTGGCTTGCCACCTCCTCCCCGTGCTCCGGAGCTCCCTCGCGATGTCCAAGTGAATCCCCCTCGGGATCCACCACTCACCGATCCGACACTCCCTGCTCCCCAAGCGGTTCAGATAACCGAGGAAGCACTCCAACGTATGATAGTAGAAGCCTCTACTCGCGCCGCCGCATAGGTGTTGGCCCAATACATAGCCACAATGGGAGAAAATGCTCCCCCGCGGTACCAGCACATGTTTCACCCTCGGTGCCACCAATGGCACAGCAACCGGTCCAGAATAACGACCACCGAATAAGTGTGTCCTCATCTACTTTGGACCCACGGTCCTGAATGCAGCTATCCACCAATCATAGGTGGACACAACCCTGACAGCAACGCCAGCGCTCACCCCAACGGGGTAATGTGTCTGCACAGAGAGCTCATCTCCTTAATGAAGGAGAAGACGAGATAAACAGTAGAGTGTCTCGACAAAACTCTTTCCCCCAAATGAACAACCCAATTGGCGGAAGAGCTCCAGTCCCAGCAAGACGCAGTCCTTTCACCGTGGACATCCTCAACGAGGTATTCCCTGAAGGAGTGATAATATCAGGCTTAGCTCAGTTCGAAGGAACCACCGACCCTCAAGAACACATATAGAAATTTCATGCCATGGCAGATTTGTATGGCCCGACAGATGCAATAATGTGCAAGATGTTCCCCACCACTCTCTCCAAGAGGTCCATGAATTGGTTCAACTTTTTACCTACAGGATCGATCGACACCTTCTCTCGACTATCGCAATGCTTCACCAACCAATTTGCCATCAATACGCAATACGCCAAAACCCAGCACACATTTTCTCTATCGTACAGAGAGACAACGAAGCACTCCGTAACTACATCAGGCGTTTTGTGGATGGTGTACATGAAGTTCCCAACGTAGGACAAGACATGCTCTCAGGGATCATGCAACAAAACTTGAAGTCGGGTAGGTTCAAAGAGTCTATCGCCGGAAGGCCTCCTGGCAACCTAGATGAGTTGTTCAATCGAGCTGAGAAGTACATACACATAGGAAGCCTCCACCCATGCCCCTCCCAAGAGAAAGAGGGAAGATAATCGCCAGGACATTAGGAGACGGTATGATCGACGTCCTCCACCCCCACATCAAGGCCAACCATCTTTTTTCCTATAATAGATTCCCTCCACTCAACACTCGCCTCACTGAAATCCTTCACTTAATAGAGCAAAAAGGTTTGGCAGAGCATCCACGGCCCATGCACCCTAATGATTAACGGGAGAAATCCAATCGACACTGCCGTTTTCATAAGGACAAAGGGCACAACACCGAGGAGTGCGTGAAACTTAAAATCAACAGCAGCGACGGGACGAGGGCGGTCATCGACGTGACAAAGACAAAAATGACAATCAACTCAATCGAAGGGTCATTGCTATTATTTCAGGAGGACCGGGAGGCGGTGACTCACACAATACAAGGCGCAACCTTGCCCGGTCGGCACGTATGAGTCAGGAACATGCATCTCCCTCCGCCTCTGTATATCAGATAAGAAGACCCGACACTAGCATCGTCTTCAATTCATCGGACTTAGAGGGTCCAATTGAGGCTCGCAACGATGTCTAGTGATCACGGCCTCAGTGGCCAACTTTTTAGTCAAGAAGATACTAGTCGACAACGGGAGCTCGGCCGACATCATGTACACTCACACGTTCAAGCAGCTGGGGATCGAAAACGCCAGATTATGCTCCATGAGTACTCCACTGAAAGGATTCACATGAGAAGATGTATACTCAAACGGTGAAGTAGAACTTCCCATATCAATTGGAGATAGGCCATGCCGAGTGATGGTGAAATTTCTGATAGTTAATGCACCATCTCCATACAACATCATCTTGGGAAGACCTATGATACAGGTTTTGGAGGGAGTTCCATCCTCCTTTCACCAGAAATTGAAGTTCCCTACTCCCTATGGGATGGGAGAGGTACTTGGGGATAGAAGACTCGCGCGAGAATGCTACGCGAGAGCCCTACGTGAACCATTTCAAGAAGCCTAAGCCATCCGGAAGGGGAGACGACACCCAAAAACCCGACAAAAGAAAATGGGTCAACCGGGTCATCGAGACCGATAGAGAAATTCTCATCAGCGTACCAGGCGACATCATCAAGCTAGTGGCCGTCGAAGAGCTTAAGCTCAAAGATCTCACACCTGGAGATAATTCCAAGCTCCTACGCATCGGATCTGATTTAGATCCAGAGATGGAACATCAGCTAACCAACTTCCTGCGACACAATGGAGACGTGTTCGCTTGGAAAACCCAAGATTTGTCGGGAATTCCCCCTAAGGTGGCTCTACACCGACTCAACGTCAACAAAAGGTTGAAAACGGTCAAGCAACGGAAGCGGACATTTGGTCCTAAATGCAACAAGCACATCAAAGCGGAAGTTGCAAAACCCCTAGAAGCACATCTCAAATGCATCAATCCAACTACAGCAAACTACGTACTTCGAGAAGTACCAAGATATTTGCGAAAATCATTTGAGTGGTAGAACATTGGCTCTCAAACTATTGAGACAAGGTTACCACTGGCCAAAGATGCATGAAGACGCGAAGAAATTAGTACAGAGGTGTAAACCGTGCCAAGAGCATGCCAACATCCCTCACATGTCTGCGGCGTTAATGCAACCGATTGATAGCCCCATCCATTTTGGTCGATGGGGAGTAGATTTAGTCGGCGCCTTCCCACCCGCCACCGGAGGGCGCAAGTTCCTCATTGTAGCCGTGGATTACTTCACCAAATGGGTGGAGGCCGAACCCTTAGCGCGCATCCGAGAAGAAGAAGTCATTCAATTCCTGAGGAAGAGTATCGTATGCCATTTCAGAATCCCACGTTCCATTATTTCAGAGAATGAGATCCAATTTTGTGGCGACAGAGTGAAAAATTGGTGCCTTGGCTTAGACATCAAACAATTCTTCACATCCGTAGCCAACCCACAAGCAAACGGCCAAACTGAGGTCACGAATCGCACCATACTCCAACACCTCAAAACAAGGCTTGGAAGTGCCAAGGGGAAGTGGGTGGAAGAATTTGCAAAGCCCTATGGGCATATAGAACAACCCCACGAGTAGCAACCGGAGAATCGCCCTTTAACTTGGCTTTCGGAGCATAGGCTATCGCACCCGTTAAATCAGTGAACCATCTTGGCGAGTCACCAACTATAATCTCGAAGCCAACCAAGAAGCTATGCGAGGTAGCTTCGACCTTGTAGATGAGCTATGAGAGATTCGAGCGTCCGAAAAGAAATTTACGAAACGCGCATGGCCAAGGCCTATAACTCTAAGGTCGGCCCTCGATCTTTCCAAGTGGGAGACCTAGTCTACGAAAAGCTGAAGCCTCTCCCCTCATTGGTAAACTCGACCCCAAATGGGAAGAACCATATAAAATAACACAAGTGGTCAACACTGGAGCATACCGCCTCGAGAACCTTAACGGACACCCGATACCCAGAACCTGGAATAAAGGGAACCTCAAAAGGTTCTACGCTTGAGGTATGTATGCCTCCACGTTACTTCAAAATATTTTCAGTTAGCATCCGCATTTTACTCATACAAAAGTCACTTAAAAACAACTATCGTTGCAGACTTCGCGACCTTCCATGCACTCGTTTGGAAAAAAATGACTCTAACCACTCGAAAAGTTCCTACTCCATAATGAGGTGCTTGAAACGTCCCACCCAAACACAGGAGGGGGGGGGGGGGGGGGGGGGGAGGGGGGCTGTTAATATTACCTACCTCAACATTCCATAACCACCTTTCATCATCTTCTTACAGATTAAGAATCAATTACAAGGGGATGTTTTCCGCCCATCACTTGCCCAAAGAGAGAAGATACTCCATGTTAAAGTAGGTGAACAAAAGCCCACTTGTGGTTGTGGTCTTTCCATTTATTCTTGTAATAAATAAATATTTTTCGTATTAATGAAAAAACACCTTGGCATTCTATATCTTTGTCCCTTTGTCACAAACATAGATATAGTCCTTACAGTTATTACAGGTACTAGTAATTGATCTTTAGGATCGTGAGATATTTACTTTAGTATTATAACTGTTAAACGTGTTCCTAGTCGAAGGTTACGCCACCAATGAGGATATCGGCCTTTCCCATTAAGAGACTAGCACTTAGTGCATGCGTACAGCATCTCATTAGTAAACGGTATTGTGATATCGACATGCATAAGTGGGTGCTGGTAAGTTGACGAGTTCACTGAAATTCCTCACCCTAGAAATCTCTAAGTGGTTCTCAATAATCCAGTAAAGATATCTATGCTATAGTTGTACACCATTAGTCCTTTTGACCTAGACATCATCGCGACATCACTAGAGGTCCTGTTGTATCGTGACATGTCCCTAAGTTCCACCGAGGACCACTCCAAGGGCCAGTGTTCGTGCAGTCCAAAATCTAGTGGGTGGTCTGTGCATTGTAGTCGGGGATTCGATCGCTAGAATAGTCTTGGATGTCCCGTGTGTTCTCATAGTTTGTACTATCTAAGTCTCTGGCCTGAGCTGACTAAGTGATGATTAGAGAATTCGATTCTCTAAGTCATGCACGTACCGATTACAACACTTAGAACGACCACACAGTCATTTAACTACTAAGGAGGTCTCGATGAACCAATGCCTCTAGTTCAATCGGGACATATGAATCAACGGGATCGTACTGTACGTTAACTATATCAAAAGGTTCTTGCAGGCACTTCATTTGTATCTAGGGAATCATGATGCGTAGTTGCTAGACGCCAATCTTGATTCGTTGGGTGATTAAGGTGAAACGATCTTCATCTTAATCGTAACTCTAAGGGACGAGGTTTGACCAAAAAGGGTTGTGGGCCCACAGCTACCTTTCACCTGAACCATCGAGGGTCACACTGCTCGTGCACATGAGATCTTTGGATAAACGGTCAGAGAAAAAAATGTTTTATCTTTGCATGATTGGAAGTCCATATGATTGTGTCCAACATTCGTAATTTGGAATTATGAATGAGAATAAGAAAAGGAAAAGAATAGGCGAACATGTTAGTAGACTTTCTAAATCGGGAAGTTTCCAAATTTAGAAAGTGCACTGAATTAGGGTCTCCACTTTTAGAAAGTTGGAAATCGAGCATTGGCACTCGTAATGACGAGGACATTATAATGATTCCGATAATGTAATCGTTGCAATTTTTTTATCATTGAATTGAGAGAAACGAGCGAGTAAAAAACTAACGAACTTAAGTTGTTAGGCCTGGTCAAACTTAAGCCTTTTAGGGATTTTATACAAGACATTATAAATACTTGATTTATTGGTCTTGCACACACACAAGACATCTCAGAAACCCTAGCCGCTCGCCCCTTTCTCTCTCAACCTAGCTCACTCACGGCTGCCGCCGTCGCCGCCGTTCCACCGCCGGAAATCGGCCTCCCTTGGCCGATTATTGTGGTAGTTCTTTTTCTTCTTTTCTTTTCTTCCGTCTATTCTAACTATTGCGTGTCTAGTGCCACGTTTTAAAGTATATGAGGTTAAATCCGAGAGGAGGAAGATTGAAGAATCGAAGAACTGAGGAGCAGCCCTGAGCCGACGACGCACGCGCTCCCACGCGCCGCCCGAAAACAGCGCGTGATCTTTACGCGCCGCCGTAGCTTGCACCGCCGCCGTGCGCCGCTGCTTCGCCGTCGCCACTCCCGGATTGCACGGATTCTTTTCCGTGGCAATCTTGCTTCGTTTCGTGCGCCAACCTCATGCTTCAAGAGGTAATTCTCGAATCCGGTATTCGTTGGGTTTTAATTTAATTAGATTAAATTATCAATGTTCGTTTTCGTAGTAATTTTCGTGAATTTGTATGTTCACATGAAATTCATGATTTACTGCGAGCAAGTTAAATGATTTACCGCGAGCATACTAATTGATTTACTGTCGATTAAATTAATTCGCATGATTGTCGTTTTTAATTTCGCTGCAAGCGCAAAGGTACGCAATTAATTGTTTAATTATTGTCGGGCATGTGATTATGTGATTTAAATTTGTTTAATTCGTATAAAATTTTTGTTTTCCGCTGCATACACGTGTCTGATTCCCAACTGTGTTATCAGAGCTCGTTGTGCAATTAATTGCGTTTTTATACACTATACTTATTTTCATGCATGCTCGATTTACTAAAGTTGTGCTTGTTGTATTATTTAATTGGGTATTTTCGAAAGTTTATATATTTTAAAATATTGTTTAGAATTTTTCAGCTTTAAAATTGTTTAAAATTGGAAAATCGGATATGAAATTTAATTAAAATTGTCAGTTATTAATTTGTTCGGATCGAACCGCTCGAACCGGCCGGTTCGATGGTTCTACTCGATCAAATTGACCGAATCCACGTGGATTCGGGTCGGTCAGACCGGTTCCCGGTCCGACTGATCCGGCCCACTGATTTGGGTCAACTGGACAGGTTAGAACCGGACCGTTTCGGTCCGAACCGGTTAGACCGGTCGCGCCGAACTGGTTCACTGAAAATAAAAATATTTGAGATTTCAAAAATTAAACTTAAAACAAATTGATTTTACTTTATGGAAAATTATTTTCAATTATCCCAATTAGATAATCGAATCAACAATCATATATTTTAGTAAATAGGTGTTAGATTAGTTAATTAATTTAAATTGTTAAATTAATTTTAGTTAATAGAACACACATATAATATTGATTATACTTCAACTTAATTACTTGTAGCTCAACATTATTTGATTGATTTATGCTAGTTGAGGTCCTGTAATTATTTTGAAAACCCGATATTTAATTAATGTAATTAACTATATAGTTAGGTCGTATGTTCCTCTTAGGACAATATGCGTTTCCATATACCTTTAGAGAAAATAGATGTAGGAATCACATAGACCAATCCGAACCTTATGATGAGATAAAACTTTTTATAAAAATCCCTCATTCTTAATCTAATAACGAATTATTTCAAGCTATAAAGAAAAACCAATTTGTTGAATTTTTCTTTCCTTCTGCCAACGATTGAATTATGTGTACCCCTTTACTGTAGTGCAGTAAGCCGTGTTTGCGGGGAGTGCTATGGTAAAGTAAGATGTAATTCAATTGACATAACGATGAAGGTAGCCACAAAAAAAAGTTATGCTAGATTAACGTGGTCGGCTAGATTAACTAGGGACTGCATTAGTTTGGCATAATTAAGTTCTATGAGCATCTTTGATTGGTAGGTTAGACTTGACACACGGAGATTTTGAATTCGCGAGATTAACTTAGGTCATTATCAAGTGTGAGGAAAATTAATTTAGGGTCATATAAAGGATATGATTGATTGTGATCTACGTTTGGGCAATATAATCGGGCTAGATTAACTACGGGTTATATTTGTCTATTGGACCTAAAGCCCATTAAAGAAAATTTGGTTTTCTCGTTTGTCTACTAGAGGGAAGTGGAACTCGATAAAATTAGTGGGAGAACAATTAAATAACATAAGTCCAAACATTTAATTGTAAAATTCATTTAACACGAATCTCTAATAATCATGTTCTCTAAACCTCTCAGATAACCATGTCTAAGAATCCCATAATGTCAAAAGTTGACATTATGGCCCTAATTTGCTAACCGTTGAGGGGCGTCTCTATGTCCTTAATGAGAGACCTTCTGCCACTATACCCGACACTGCGACCGATGCTGAAAAGGAAACTTATGAAGCATGGAAGAAAGACGACACTTATTCTAGGTGCTATATGATAGCCGCCATGGAGCCCGCGCTTGTGAGGAAATATGAGTCTCACAAACATGCTTTCGATATCAAGTCTCATCTCGATAGCATGGATAGTGAGAATATTAGGGCATCGAGGTACGCTGTTACAAAAGAGTTGATCACTGCGAGATTGCGCGAAGGGACTTTGGTCCACGAGCACTGTCTCAAAATGATCACTCTCCTTGAAAAGCTAGTGAATCTTGATGGCACCCTCCCTGCCGAGCTCTCGTTGGATTTGATCTTGTTGTCTCTTCCTAGTTCCTATGAATCGTTCGTATTGAACTTCAACATGAACAAACTATATCCTCCCTTGGATGTGTTAATGAACATGTTGGTCAGTTTCGAGTCCACCATTAAGAAAGAGAAGTCTGTTCTTGTTGCTGCTACTTCTGGAAAGAAGAGTTCTTCCCAAAAGAAAAGAAAGGAAAGAGTTCCCTTTCCAAACAACAAGCTCGAAGTGGGTGAAGGTAGCAGAGGCCCCAAGGCAAAGGCTAGCAAACAAGTTGATGATGCTTGCCATCATTGTGGAAAGAAAGGACATTGGTTCCGCAACTGCAAGGCTTACCTAAAGCAGAAACGTTCTAAAATATTATTTTAAAATATAATTCTTTCAAATAAACTCATCCCCATGTCTTTATTCTAAAATACCCTCCATAAAATAATTCTTATCAATTCCATCAATTATGCTGTAACTTCCTTAATATTACACATTGACCCCGGATTCAAACAAATATATCACATTAACTCCCATTTTAATAAATTTTTGAATTTTTTTTTTCAGAATTTTTTTTTTCCGCCGGATTCCGACGTTGACTGCCGGAGATAGCTGGTTTCCGGTGTTTACTCTTTCTTTTTTGTTTTTTTTAATTTTCTGAAGAAAAAAAATCGGCCAGTCTCCGGCGTTGACTTTTTTTTCGTTATTTTTTTGAAATTTTTTTTTCTTAGAAAAAAATATTTTAATCAATGTTACTGTCTTGGCTGCTAAATTACTATCTTAGACAGTAATATTACTGTTTGGGACAGTAATATTATGAATATTATTTTCCTAAACACTGACATAACTAATATTATTGTCACAAACATTAATATTATTGCATAAGACAGTAATATTACGGCCGGAGACAGTAATATTACAGTCGAAAAGAGCAAAAATGCAGGCCAAGACGATAAAATTAATTAATACACTAATATTATTGTCTCTGACAGTTAAATTACTGTTGGAGACATAAATTTAGCAGCCAAGACATTAATATTAATTAAAATAATTTTTTTAAGAAAAAACCAAATTTCAAAAATAAAAGAAAAAGGAAAAGTCAATGAATAGTTAAATTACTGTCTCCGACAGTTAAATAACTGCTGGAGACAGTAATTTAGCAACCAAGACAGTAATATTAATTAAAATATTTTTTTAAGAAAAAAAAAGGTCAATTAATAGTTAAATGACTGTCTCCGACAGTTAAATAATTATTGGAGACAATAATTTAGCAACGAAGACAATAATATTAATAAAAATATTTATAAAAAAAATCAATTAACAATTAAATTACTGTCTCCGACAGTTAAATAACTGATGGAGACAGTGATTTAGCAGCCAAGACAGTAGTATTAATTAAAATATTTAACAGTTAAATTACTTTCTCCGACAGTTAAATAACTGCTGGAGACAGTAGTTTAGCAGCTAAGACAGTAATATTAATTAAAAAACACAAAATAAAAAAAATCAAAAAAATCAACGCCGGAGACCCGGCGTTCAACGGCGGTAGACCTACTGGAAAAAAATTTTTATATATATATATATATATATATATATATATATATATATATATATATATATATATATATATATTTGAAGTAGGATGAGTTGGAAGAGCAGAGTGGATCACTGACTCACGAGCTTGATGACCTTGAGATACCTGCGATCATAGAGAACACATGAACTAGGCCCGGGGTTGATCCGACGGAAACCCCTCCGACGCTCAAGTCAGATGTGCTGATAGTATAAATGGTCCAGATAATACATGTTGTATTACTGCTCAGTTAATAGGACGTACATTAATGAATGAGTTACAACCTTTATTTATACCTCATTGATTGGGCTGAAGTTTAATTAGGTGAGATTGTCGGGCCAAAACCTTATTTGAAGGTGACTGGGCCTCGGTAGTAGTGGTCTTCAACATTTGGCAGGTGGCCCAGTAGGTAAAAGAATTGCAGGCCCATTGGGTTGGTCTTCTTCTCCGCCGCTCCTGCTTCTGTCTTCTTCCTCCCGTGTACTGCATTGACTCTGTTATGGCTAGAGATCAAAGAGCACGTTACATGTCTGACTTTGACTCTCCAGTACAGCTTTCACCGACTCTATTTGACTTATGTATCTATAAATACTGGCATGGAGGCTGGAAGAGGATAAGATACAGATTGAACCCTAGACTCGACCCAAATCTCTCAGTTCTTTCTATTTGTGAGTTCTGAAATTGGGGTTTTGGTGAGTGGGTAAGCTTGAGTGCTTGATTTGTTCTTTTCTTTGTGGAATTTTGGGTGAAACTAGGGTTTGTGTTGAGAGAGAAAGGAGATTTGTTATTCTTGTGGTACTCTGGTGGTGTATTGTGGAAAGTGTGAATTTCTGGTGTGAAAAATTGGAAGACTAAGCTGATATTCTTACTATATTTATCTTTCAACTTTATTCACCTTTATTACTATCATTCTGTTTTACTTGTGCATATATATATATATATATATATATATATATATATATATATATATATATATATATATATATATATATATATATATATATATATGTTCTTCTTAGTAGTAATTAATACTGCTTAAGGGAAACAAATATATATATCTAGGTTTATATGGAGCTTGGCATTATAATACCCTATAGTGGTATCAGAGCTATGGCTATAGCTTAGCACTACTTAATGCGGAGTATCAAAACCTAACATGGTTTTGCCAAGGTAACACCTCTTAACTTTAGTCTTCTTACATGTACTTTCACCTGTGGAGTTTGGGAGCCCTATGTGGCTATTGAGTTGGCCCTGTTTGGCTTGGCGGCCCTGTGTGGCATTATCTGGCCTTACTTGATTTCTTTTACTTCCGCAATTAGTCTTAGTTTGGATTTCTCTCAGCAACCCTTTTCTTGTCCGGACCACTTCAGTGTGGCAGGAATCTGGAGGGGGGGGGGGGGGGGGCAATCTAACAATTATTAGTTAATTTAATCCTCTGTCTGAGTGTTACTCTGTGACTCTGTGTGATTCTGTGTATTTTCTGTGCCTTTATCTGTGTGATATCATGAATGCTTATCCCTTGGCTCCTTTTGATGGAAAAGAGGATTTCCCTATTTGGCAACAGAAAATAAAAGGTGTTTTAGTCCAACAATTGTTTTTTAAAGTTGTTACTTTAGCATATGAAGATACCACTACTACAGTTAAGAAAGCAGAATTTGATGAACTTGCCTAATCTTTGATTATCTTGAACTTGAGTGATTATGTGATTAGAAAACTAGGAAAACAAGATAATGCTAAAGCCTTATGGGTTAAATTCGAAGAACTTTATACTGAAACCTCCTTGCCCAAAAAAATGTTTTTGTTAGAAAAAATCTTTAGATTCAAACTGGATTTAAACAAAAACATTGATCAAAACCTTGACATTTTTACAAAACTAGTTCAGGATATTAAGGTAACAGGAGACAAAAATATTGATGATTACTCTCCTATTGTTTTGTTAAATGCTATCCCTGATACTTACAGTGATGTAAAGTCTGCCATTAAGTATGGTAGAGATAAGATTTCTTTGGATACTGTGATAAATGGTTTAAAAAGCAAAGAACTGGATTTAAAAACTACCAAGAGTAGTAAATCTTTTGGTGAAATCAATTTTGTGAAAAGGAAGCCTAAAAACCAGTTTCAAAATAATTTTGAAAAATAAATTTCAAAACACGGCTTCTTCAAGTAACCAAAACCAGTCTTTACAAAAACCTAAAAAGGGCAAGGGGTGGAATTAGCTTAAAGCCAAAGGCAGAAAATGTTACAACTGTGGAAAAAGTGGTCATTATGCTAATTAATGTTCTGAGCCTAAAAAGGAACGAACTAATGAACAAGCTAATGTTGTGACTGATAATCTTGGTGATGTGTTCATGATTGGTGATGTGATGCATGATATGTGAACTCTGTGATCTCTTCTTTGTGTGATAATGATTGGATTTTTGACCTTGCATGCACCCATCAAATGACACCTCATAGACATATGTTTCTTCTTATGTGAAACTTGAAAATGGTAATGTGTCTATGGCTGATAATAGTGAAAGAACTATAGTTGGAATTGAAACTATTTGCCTAAAATTTGAATCTGGTTTTGAATTAATTCTTAAAAATGTTAGGCATGTTCCTAAACTAAGCAGTAATCTGTTATCTGTTGCTATTCTTGAAGATAGTGGTTTGCATGGTAATTAGGGAGATGGTTGTTAGAGAATCACGATGCATGATAAATTTGTTTCCAAAGCTGTTAGAATGCAAAACCTCTATGTGTGTTCTGCTGAACCTGTTTTGCATGCCAATATTGTTAATCATGACATGTCTATTATGTGGCATAAGAAGTTAGGTCATATGAGTGGTAAAGGTCTTGAAATTCTGCATAAGAATAATTATCTTAGTGATGATTGTGTGACTAATCTGCCTATATGTGACTCATGTATCCTTGGAAAACAAACTAAAGTTAAATTTCTTGTTTCCCCATTCCCTACTTCCTCTAAATGTTCAGACATACTTGAATATGTGCATGCTGATGTGTGGGGCCCCGCCCCAGTTCCTTCTCATGGTGGTAATAGATATTTTATCTCTATTGTTGATGATTGTTCTAGGAAAGTCTGTGTGTTTTTACTCAAGAATAAATCTGATGTGTGTGAAAGATTTAAAAATTGGAAAATCTTGATTGAAAACCAAACTGGAAAGAAAATCAAAACTTTGAGAACTGATAATGGAACTGAATTCTGTAATGCTGAATTTGATACTTTGTATTCTGAATCTAGCATTAAGAGACATAAAATTGTTGTTTATACACCCCAAAAAAATGGAATTGCAGAAAGAATGAACATAACTTTACTTGATAGAGTTAGATCTATGTTAAATTGTTCTGGCTTGAAAACACCTTTTTGGGGTGAGGCTGTTCTTACAGCTGCTTATTTGATAAATAGGTTTCCTTTTGTGCCCTTGAGTGCGGAACTGGCTGAATCTAAATGGTGTGGTAAACCTGTTGATTTATCAAATTTGAAAGTTTTTTGGCTGTTCTGTGTTTGTTCATCAAAAACTTGATAAACTTGACCCCAGATTTGTGAAATGTGTTTTCTTAGGATACCCTGAAGGGGTTAAGGGTTATAGGTGTTGTTTGTATGGTGATCAGGGTTTTAAAACTGTGATTAACAGAAATATTGTGTTTAATGAAAATGATAACTCTGAAGAGGAATTTGTTAAAAATGATATACCTGAAAACACTGTTTTTGATCAAACTGATAATCTTGATGTGCCCTTTGTGAATGATCTTGGTGATTACCAACTTGCTTGGGACAGAGATAGAAGAAACATTATTAGGCCTCATCATTTGAATGATTACCAACTTGCTTCACATGTGTTTCATTTGTTTGATTCTCTAGATGGTAATGAACCTAAGTCTTATATGGAAGCTTTGAATTCTAATGAGTCTGTTGATTGGTTAAATGCTATGAATGATGAAATGAAGTCCTTGCATGTTAACCATGCTTGGATTTATGTGCCTAAACCTCCTACATGCTCTTTAGTTGACTGTAAGTGGTTGTTTAAGGTCAAACATGAGTCTGACTCTGTTAGATACAAAGCTAGGCTAGTGGCTGAGGGGTTTACCCAAAAGGAAGGTATTGATTACACTAAAATATTTGCTCCTATTGTGAAATTCACTACAGTTAGAATCATGCTTGCTTTAATTGCTCACTTTGACTGGGAATTAAAACAAATGGATGTAAAAACTGCTTTTCTGCATGGTGAATTAGATGAGCAAATATATATGTGCTAGCCTGAGGGTTTTATTGACAAACAATATCCTGATTATGTATGTCTATTAAAGAAATCTTCGTATGGACTGAAACAGTCACCTAGGCAATGGAACAAGAAGTTTGATTCTTGCATGATGTCTTTAAAATTTAAAAGAAGCTCATATGATCCATGCTTGTATTTTAAAGAATCTGCAAAAATTCCTGTGTTCTTGCTTATTTATGTATATGACATGCTTCTTGCTAGTCCTTGCATTCAAACTGTTAATCATGTGATTAAATGCCTTAGTGATGATTTTGATATGAAACTTCTTTGTGATTCAAAAAGAATTCTTGGTATGGATATAATCAGAGATAGACCTGGCTGTTCTTTATTCTTGAATCAATCCTCCTATATTGAAAAAATCCTTGATAAATTTTCTATGTTGTCTGCGAAACCTGTATTCTGTTCCCCTTGCTTCACATTTTTTGCTAAGTAAGGAATAGCCTCCCAAGACTGAACCTGAAATTTCTGAAATGATAAATGTGCCATATGCCAATCCCATTGGTTCTATTATGTATTTGATGGTCAGTACCAGACCTGACATTGCATATTTTGTGAGTTGCTTGAGTAGATATATGTCTAATCCAGGTTTACCCCATTGGGAGGTATTAAAATGGCTGCTTAGATATTTGAAAGGTTTTGTTAATACTGGTTTTATGTTTTCTAAAGGCAAAGCTGAAATTGAACTATGTGGCTATGTGGACTCAAATTTTGCTAATGATTGGGACAATGTTAAGTGTATATTTTTACACTTTATCGTATCTTTTTAGTTGAGCTTTTGGTGTGATTTAACGATAATTGGTGCTTAAAAAGTTAATTTATCGTATTTTAGGTACAAATTGAAGAATTGGAAAAGTTTGGGGTCAAAACTGCAATTTTGGAGAAAATATGGGCCAGAAGTGAAATAATCAAAAATATGAAGAAATTGGCACGGGACGGCCGTCCCAAATTTACACTTAAAAATGGGACAACCGTGCCAACAGCTGAACTGGGGCAGAAGGTTTCGGCGATTCTCGCGCGGCCGTATGAGAATTGCACTGATTTTCGCGCGACCGCGCCAAAACACGCTGAAGACAATTTTGGACTTTTCATCACACAAGGAAACCTAAAATCATCTACCAAGTTGGGACATCTATTTAAGCCCAAACCAAGCACGAATTAAAGGACTTTTACACAACTTTAGAGACAACCTTGGAGCGAGAGGAGCGAGAGAACGAAGAATCGAAGACGGAGAATTGACAAATCTTCATCACAATTCTTCTTTTATCTATCTTTTCTTAATCTATGTCTTTTTATATTTTTATTATGTTTTTCGTAGAGAACATGAGTAGCTAAGTTTTTAATCGAGGATTTTGTTGGAACCCTATGTGGGGATGGTGAACCCATTTTCTTGAGATTATGCAACTATGATTTTATGATTATTTCCTATACTTGTTATGATCTGCATGAACTTGATCAATTTATGTGCTTTATCTGTGATTATTGGGATTGACTCGACAGAGCTATTTTGATAATTAGACGGTAAGTATAAGAACCTTCGAGTAGTTTTCACCGAATGAGTGTGTCAATTGCATGTGGTGTCGTAGACATACAGATATCACCTTAGGTAGCCATTTACGAGACTTGTTAGTTAATGATTTATTCATAATTTGTTTGCATAGACATATAGTGAACCGTTTATGAATAATAGACTCATAATACACGCGACAGCGGGTTATGAGTAAATTAGTGTCTCGGGTTAATAATCATGAATCATATATTTCATAATTGAGGGGTTTTGGGTGAGCAATTATTGCATAGGGGAAGATAAAATCCTAGGTCCGTCTTTACTGATATTTTCTCGTGTTTATATGCGTTCTTAATTAGTTTAATTGTTTGATTGATTTTATTTGACAAACTTGCGTAGGCTGGATAACAATCATAGTTTTTAGAATTTGGTACTTAGGATTAGATAATTTGAGTATTCCCTGTGGGATCGACATCCGACTCTCAGTCCACTTTTACTACTTGTTTGCGATACGTGCACTTGCGTGTTAGGTATTTAGCACCCAACAAGTTTTTGGCGCTGTTGCCGGGGAATACGGCTAAATTATTTATTTATCCTAATATTAAATTTGAGCAATTTTTCTTACTTCAGCCATTTTATTTATTTTACTTAATTATTTTATTTGCTTATTTTATTTCTATTATTTTGTTTTAGGTACTTTTTATGCGAAGAGGACACGACACGAACCTGATACCTCTTGATCCGGAAATTGAGCGAACGTTTAGGCAAGCCAGGAGAAATAAACGGTTAGCTCAAAACACTCCCGCAACAATGTAAGAAGAGATTAATCGTAGGGGAGATGACCAAGGGCGCATACCGAATGCGGTTGGGGAAATCGTCAATGAGCAAGAGCAACACTAGCTAATTAATCCACCACCGCGTCAACGAGCACTGCATGAGTACACCGTTCCAACACTCAATGGGTTCCAATCGAGCATCCTGCAGCCCCCCATTGAAGCCAACAATTTCGAGATTCGAGCGGGACTCCTCACTATGCTCCAAAACAATGGGTTATTCAGCGGATTAGCTCATGAAGATCCACACCTCCACTTGGTCAACTTTCTCGAAACGTGTGACTCGCACAAGATGAACGGAGTATCACCCGAAGCACTGCAACTCCGCCTGTTCAAGCATTCTTTACAAGGTGCAGCCCGGGAATGGCTACAAACTCGAGCGCCGCACTCCATCTCGTCTTGGCCCCAGCTAGCACAACTCTTCATGAACACATACAACTCCCCAACAAAAACTGAGAGAATCCGGAGAGAAATTCAAAACTTCATACAAGAAGTCGGTGAAGCGTTATTCGAGACGTGGGAGCGGTTCAAACAGTTAGTAAGGAGGTGCCCGAATCACGGACTGCAAGAGTGGCGCCAACTGCAAATATTTTACGATGGATTGCAAGACAACTCGAGAACCGTGCTCGACTTTGGAGCTGGAGGTATGTTCATGATTTTAACCTACGACGAAGCATACGAACTCTTGGAGCGAATCGCTAGAAATAAATACATGCGGGCATCGGACCGGTCGAATAGCGGAGCAGTCAAGACGGGGGGAATTTTGGAATTGGACGGGGTCACCGCAATCACTGCGCAATTAGAAAAGCTATCAAAACAAGTTGCAGCATTGCAAACACAGCAAGTCAATGCAGTCCAAGTTCCCGACCAGTGCGTAGAAGAAACGGAGTCTCTGAATTATGTGCATGACACCAACCGACAACAGAGGAACCTGTACTCCAACACGTATAACCCGGGATGGAAAGATCACCCTAACTTTGGGTGGGGAGGAAATCAGCAAGGGCACAGGCAAGCACCACCTCAAGGTCAACCGCCTAATTATTCACGACCAGCTCCCGGATTCCAAAATCCGCCTCAAGCTCCACCTCAAGGTGGAGACCTCGCGAATATCTTGGCCCAATTTATGACGTCTACCCAAGCATCCATCCGAAATTTGGAAACACAGATGGGTCAACTTGCAACCCAGCTAACCGCGAGGCCATCGGGAGCACTGCCGTCGAATACGGAAGATCCTCGAAAGAGCAACATCGAGCAGTGCAATGCTGTAAGTTTAAGGAATGGGAGACAATTGGAGGAAGCCCCACGAAAAGATAAGCGAAGTACGGTAATCGAGAAGACGAGTGTGATTGGGGAAAAAGAAGCAACTCACGAAGAATCACTATCATCAACAGTGAAATCACGAGCCCCTCCAATTCCATACCCTCAAACGTTTCTAAAGAAGAAGCTTGATGCCGAATACCAAGGGTTTTTGGACAAGTTGTAGGAGATTCACATAAACATCCCTTTTATCGAAGCCCTTCAGAAGATGCCAGAGTGGGTGAAATTCCTCAAGGATCTCGTGACAAAGAGGAAAAAATTGCAAGGGAACGAGATGATCCAACTCACGGAACAATACAGTGCAATTCTTACACGGCCCCTTCCACAAAAACTTGGCGACCCAGGTAAGTTTACTATTCCTTGTACTATAGGGGGTAAAAGTTTTATATCGCTCATTGATTTAGGCGCTAGCATTAATCTTATGCCTTATTCTACTTATAAAAATCTTGGGTTAGGTGAGATTGAACCGACGGCTATAACTCTTCAATTAGCCGATAGGTCTTTAGTTTACCCAAAAGGTATTTTAGAGAATGTGCTAGTAAAAGTGAACAAATTTATTTTCCCTGTGGATTTCGTTATACCTGATATAGATGAAGATAGAGAGATACCTCTTATTTTAGGAATGCCGTTTTTAGCCACATCGAAAACTCTAATTGATTGTGCTAGTGGTGATCTTACAATGACGGTGCATGATCAAACGATCAAATTTAACGTTTTTAGTGCTAATAAAAATCCATGTGATAATGATGATTGTTCTGCTATTGATCTTATGGATTTTACAAATCATGAAAATTTTGACGTTTTGATCTTGGACCATGGGAAAGTATCTTTGAGTGCAGGAGATGATGGCGGAAACGGGAGTCGGAAGGAGCGAGTTTATTTTGTGAACTCAATTTCAACTCTTCCGAGAGATAGTCTAAAGAGTTGGGGTTTTAAAGACGATGTTGGCAAGCCTCATGACATCAAGAAGAATAAGCGAACCAGTCGAAAGAAGAATTGGATCAACCCATTTATTCAAGACTACCTCCAAAAGGAAGTACGGAGATGGGTTCAAAAGCTAAGGAATTGAAGAGCAGGAACAAAGTCTGGCTGAAGACTATAAACTTAGCGCTTCTCGGGAGGCAACCCGAGATTTTCGTTTTATTTATTTATTCATTTATTTATTTATTTTTTCTTGTTTTATTTTATTTATTTATTTTATAAGCATGCGAGCTAACAACTTAAGCATATTTTTAATTTTCAGGTCAAGAAATTGCAGCTCTTGAGTTCACACTTCCGCACCAAAAAAGGCTTGAATCCCGCACGGCCGTGTGAAAAATCGGGGAAGCTACTGTCCGATTTTGTCTTGGGGCGCGGACACGCGATAAAAACGCTATAATCTCACACGGCCGTGCGAGAAACAGACAGCTACTGCCCAATTTTAGCAATTCGCACGGCCGTGCGGAAAACAGTTCAAAACTGACACGGCCGTGCCAGATGGATAGAAGCACAATAAAAGGCGAAAATTTCAGTAGCCCAGACGTGGCCAAGACGACTAATTGAGGTGTATTCTATCCTTAAACTTCGTGCTAATTACATTGAGGGCAATGTAAATTTTAAGTTTGGTGGTGGAAAAATGCATGCTTTTATGTGAAAAATTACTTGCTTTAATTTTTTAGTTTGCATGCCTTAGTTTTTTTATTTGAGTTATTTTATTTTATTTATTTCTTCTGAAAAATAAAATGTTTGAGATAAATGCTTCGATGAATCATGATGATGAAAGATGGTCGATGTTTAATGATGAAATTGCTTGCTTTATCTTGATTTTGATCGAATTTTGGTGAGCTTTTGATTCAAAGTGTCGTAAGAATGAGTCATTGTTAGGAATCTTGAATTATGCGTTGCTTTGGTTGAAATTTTTGTGTTTTAAAATTTGAGTTAATTTATGTTATATCATATGCTATTCGGTTTTAGAACTTGTCTTATGAATTTACAAAGTGAAATATTAAATTGTTGAGCAATTTGGGAAGTGATTTGGGCCATCTTTGAACCGTTTGAGCCTTTCAAGCCTACCTTTAAATTTTTAGCCAATGTGTATAAGGTAGAATAAGTGGAGATTTTTGAAAAATTAACCCCCCTTGGAGTTCGGTCGAATTTTTTTTATAAGGTCCTTCTTCTTGGAAAGAAAAAAGACAAATATATATGCTTCCATATAAAAAAAAAGAAAAAAAAAAGAGAGAAAAAGAAGAAGAAGAGACTAGAAGGGGAAGTAAGGACTAGTTGTTGAATTGTTTTGAAAGCTCGATTCATTGTCTTAAGAGCAAAAGTGGAGACTTTTGAACTCTTAAGAATCGAGTTATTAAAGTCCTTAGAGGTGAATTAAATGTTTCAAACGCATATCTTTCAGAATTTGGCGTAATCACCTCAATGCAAGAAGCATAGCCACCTATACCCATATCTCCTACCTCGAACCAAAAATCCCAACATTTGAAAGCCAAAAAGTCCCAATGATCCCAATAGCTCAATTATTTGATACTAGCCGAGTAAAGAAATTTGGTGAGTCTTTGGAGTTGACTATTATTATGTGAGTATAAATTTTCTCCATTTTTAATGTACAAATATGGGATACTTGAAGCGATAACATGGTTTGTGGTTTTTAGCAATGGTGAGTGAATACGTATCTTTGAATTACGAGCTTGTAATTTTTTGAGAATTGTCATGATAATTGCAAGTTCTGAAAAAAATGAAATTTGACCATTAATCTATGTGATGAGAGGCAGTTGTTGAGAGTTTTGCTGTGAAAGTTGCTAGTTTTTGCTTGAGGACAAACAAAAAGTCAATTTTGGGGGTGTGTTAAGTGTATATTTTTACACTTTATCGTATCTTTTTATTTGAGCTTTTGGTGTGATTTAACGATAATTGGTGCTTAAAAAATTGATTTATCGTATTTTAGGTACAAATTGAAGAATTGGAAAAGTTTGGGGTCAAAACTGCAATTTTGGAGAAAATATGGGCCAAAAGTGAAATAATCAAAAATCTGAAGAAATTGGCACGGGACGGCCGTCCCAAATTTACACTTAAAAATGGGACGGCCGTGCCAACAGCAGAACTAGGGCAGAAGGTTTCGGCGATTCTCGCGCGTCCGTGTGAGAATTGCACTGATTTTCGCGCGGCCGCGCCAAAACACGCTGAAGACAATTTTGAACTTTTCATCACACAAGGAAACCTAAAATCATCTACCAAGTTGGGACATCTATTTAAGCCCAAACCAAGCACGAATTAAAGGACTTTTACACAACTTTAGAGACGACCTTGGAGCGAGAGGAGCGAGAGAACGAAGAATCGAAGACGGAGAATTGACAAATCTTCATCACAATTCTTCTTTTATCTATCTTTTCTTAATCTATGTGTTTTTATATTTTTATTATGTTTTTCGTAGAGAACATGAGTAGCTAAGTTTTTAATCGAGGATTTTGTTGGAACCCTATGTGGGGATGGTGAACCCGTTTTCTTGAGATTATGCAATTATGATTTTATGATTATTTCCTATACTTGTTATGATCGTTAGTGCATGAACTTGATCAATTTATGTGCTTTATCTGTGATTATTGGGATTGACTCGACAGAGCTATTTTGATAATTAGACGGTAAGTATAAGAACCTTCGAGTAGTTTTCACCGAATGAGTGTGTCAATTGCATGTGGTGTCGTAGACATACAGATATCACCTTAGGTAGCCATTTACGAGACTTGTTAGTTAATGCTTTATTCATAATTGGTTTGCATAGACATATAGTGAACGTTTAGGAATAATAGACTTATAATACACGCGACAACGGGTTATGAGTAAATTAGTGTCTCGGGTTTATAATCATGAATCATTTATTTCATAATTGAGGGGTTTTGGGTGAGCAATTCTCGCATTGGGGGGAGATAAAATCCTAGGTCCGTTTTTATTGATATTTTCTCGTGTTTATTTGCGTTCTTAATTAGTTTAATTGTTTGATTGATTTTATTTGACAAACTTGCGTAGGCTAGATAAAAATCATAGTTGTTAGAATTTGGTACTTAGGATTAGATAATTTGAGTATTCCCTGTGGGATCGACATCCGACTCTCACGAGTCCACTTTTACTACTTGTTTGCGATACGTGCACTTGCGTGTTAGGTATTTAGCTCCTAACAGACAACATAAAATCTTCTACCTATTATTTATCTACCTTAAATGGTGCTTGTGTTAGTTGGAAATCTCAACTCCAAAACATTGTTGCTCTCGTTACTAATGAATCTTAATATATAGCTGCTATTGGAGCTATAAAAGAGGCCATCTGGCTTAAGGGGTTGTTATTGGAGATTGTTGTTATTAACACTAGAGTGGAAGTGTTTCTGATAGTCAATTTGGGACTCAACTGTGCAAAAACCCTGTTTTCATGATAGAACTGAACATATTGATGTGAAGTTCCATTTCATTCGTGATGTAGTTGAAAAAGACTTTATTGACCTTGGGAAAATTTCATCTGAGTTCAATCCAGCTGACATGGGAACAAAATCTCTGCCTTCTGAAAAATTATGTTCTTGTTTGAAAAACATGAATATTTTTTCCAAAACTTGACTTGATGTGTGCTTGTTTATAGTCTGTGTGACTTTATACTTGTGCTTTCTGTGTGATTGCTAGTTTAATCTATTTTGTGTGAATTAGATTATGCTTTCTATGTGATTGCATTACTGCATATTACTTTAAATGCATATGAGTTATATCTTGAGTGAACACAACATGATATACTTGTATGAACTGTGTGTTTCTACTTGTGTGTCAAAAATCAGCAATGATGACGTCCAAAATTTAAAAGAAATTTTCACTAATGATACACATTTGGTTCAAGGTGGAGAATTGTTGGTTTTTGGCCCAAATATGTATTGGGCCATAAAGCCCAATTACTCTATCTTGTATACACCACCATTGAGTTAAGCCCAAGTGTGAATAAGTGAGCACAAATCCATATCTGAGCCAAATCCATCCGTTGGATTCCTGGCTGAATCTGGACCATTTATTCCCTCACTTAAATACTCTCTTCTCTCTCTTCTTTACCCTCGTTCTGAAACCCTAGTTTGTTCCGCTTCTTCTCCGCCGCTCCTGCTTCTGTCTTTTTCCTCTCTTGTAGCATGGCTGAAGGTCAAAGAGCATGGTACATGGCTGACTTTGACTCTCCTTTACAGCCTTCACCAGCTCTATTTGACTTATGTATCTATAAATACTGGCACGGAGGTTGGAAGAGGATAAGATACATATTGAGCCCTAGACTCGACCTAAATCTCTCAGTTGTTTCTATTTGTGAGTTCTGAAATTGGGGTTTTGATGAGTGGGTAAGCTTGAGTGCTTGATCTTTTCTTTCCTTTGTGGAATTTTGGGTAAAACTAGGGTTTGTGTTTAGAGAGAAAAAATATATGTTCTACTTGTGGTATTTTGGTGGTGTATTGTGGAAAGTGTGAATCTCTGGTGTCAAAAATTGGAAGACTGAGCTGATATTCTTACTATCTTTATCTTTCAATTTTATTCACCTTTATTTCTATCTTTCTGTTTTACCTGTGCATATATATATATATATCTAGGTTTATATGGAGCTTGGCACTATGATACCCTACAGAAAATTTGTTGGAAGAGCCTATTTCAGCATGAGGTTTTTGTATTTGTTGTGTCAGAATAAATAAAATATATATGTGTTGTTTATTAAGATAAACTTTGTGTTTAGACCCTGGCGTTCTGTATATATTCTTTGGATAGTTTTAATTTAGAATATTATGCAATATTTAATTTTAATTTATACATGATCATAAAATAACTAATTAGAAAATCGATGATAGTTTATTTCATAATATTTTGTAGATTCGGACTCTTCGTCTTTTGAGCATCTTGTTGTGCATATTATGCAAAGTTATCCTTTTCACATTCTTAATGTGGAGAGGAAATACGAGGGAGGAGATTGTGAGTTGGATTTGCTTTGGAGCATCCATATCGGTGTTCGGGGCCATATTTTGGATCATCTTCAAATAAATACAAAAAGTAAATTAAATATGATTTATAAAAAAAATGAAGAAGAGAAGAATCAAACAAAATAAAAAGATTTTAATATTAATTGTTCATAGATCTTGAAAAAAAATAGCAGATCTGGTTTTCTTTTTTGGATAAGAAATAGTAGATCTAGTTTGAGCCCTCCTACAACCAGAAAAAGAGGAGAAACTAAAACAATACTGTAGAAATCAATTCATCAAACGAATGTAAAAAGAGATTTAAAACGAATTTAAAACAAACAAACCCTCACCCATCATGTATTTGGCATCATCTAGTCCACTCGATTAGGACGGATGGTTCAAGGTGGCGATTGACGGTCGAGCACGGCGAAAAGGGGCGGCGGCGCAAGGCAGGGGGGAGCAACGGTGGCGCAAAGAGGTAGGGGGAGGAGCAGCGGCGGTGGCTGGAGACGGTGGTGGAGGAGAAACAGCGGTGGGCTGGATATAGAGAGAGTGTGAACGATGATTTGTGGATGTGGGTGAAGAGAGAGAATGTTAGGGTTAGGTACTTTAAGTTGTCCAGGGGGATCTCACTAATTAAGATCAGAATTTGGATTTTTGACTAGGGCGGACAAATTCCTTGGACCTCCTCATATATATTTTCAAAACAAGGGGAGTATCACTCATTTACCCAAAGAAATATAAACAAAAATAATAATAATATTGTCGTTGACTCTAATTATACTATCAACGGCAGTACAATTACATAAATGTATTGTCAACGGCAGTACAATTATTTTAATGTACTGTCAGTGACAGTATAATTACGTTAATTTACTGTCATTGACAGTAGGTTAATGGTAGCACAATTACAGTCAACGTTTAGCGGCGGACGTAAAAAAAACCGAAAAAATAAACTTCAGAAACCGGCTGCAGAAATAAAAAAATCAAAAAGTCAACGCTGGGAACCGCGGCAGAAAATATAATTTCTGAAATAAAAAAGTTTTGATAAAAAAAAAAATCAAAATTGGATTTTTGTGGTTAAAATTGATTAAATTGGGGTTACAATTAAGAATTTGGTGTAAACGGTTGGGGGTAATTTTGTAATATACATTAATTTTTCCATTATTTATAATATATATTAAAGGGATGGCTTTATAGGGGAAAGACATATAAACCCTAAACCTAGAATAATAAAGATGATTGGTCAGGGACTTATGCACAAAAACCCCTAAAAATAAGTGCATACTATATTTTATGGGACAATATATTAAGATCAAACAAAACTATACAGATTAAAAGCATCTAAGAAACAAATAAATTATGCAAAATTAATATATATTAGTTAGCATTTGAAATAATATAGTTGTGAGTATTCGTACTACTGGAAAAAAAAAAGTAACATAAACAAAAAGAAAGATTAAATCTTTTAATATGAAATTTGATTTGAATTCTTAATTTATATTTTAAAATATTCTAAAAATAAGTGTAAATTATTTGTATGGTTATAATTTTTTAAATAATAAGGGCCCTTAAAACTAAATATTATCAACAAATACTAATATATACGGACTATTTTTTTACAATTAGACAGTCACTAAAATTCGTAAAAAATTGAGAGCTCTAGGTGATCGGCTTGGTCGTCTTCTCTTAGAATCTAGATGTTCTATAATTCATGTTGGCTGGTGTGATTACTGTTGACTGAGAGACTCTAAATGTTTGTTATTTAGTAACACAAAATTTGGAAATCATGATGAAGCCATCCAAAAAAACCACGTATTGGTGGGCCCAGTTACAAGGATAACTAGGGATTATATGTAGGGATTATATGACAAACACCTCTCATTGAAATTTTTCTTCTTGATAAATAATTTATTGGTAAATGATATTTGACATAAATTCAATGGGCCTGAAAAAACCAATATATGCCCCCATTAATTAATATAATTATTACAATTAAAAACACGGTAAATTAATGCCAAATCCCTTCCGAAATCACGTTACCGAAAAACCTCTCAATATTTCTCCCTCCAAATCACGATAGAAATCCACTCCAGCATAGCCCCTTGTCCCTCGTTTTCAGAATTCGCCTCCAAACAATTGATATTTCTTCGATATGTTAACACCAACATCGCTCATTAATGGAGACTCTTCTTTAGTCGAAACTATTGTGGTAAATTACACAAACATAAGGAAACGGATTAGCGACAAAAACCTAGAAAGATAATTCTACAGACCCATTTCCTTTGATGATTTTTGCAGTATGATTTTGCAGTGTGGTTTTTGCATTATTGCATTGTGGTTTTTGCAGATTGTGGTTTTGCATAGTGGTTTTTGCAATGGGGTTTATAACTAGTATTATTCTTTTGTCGAATTCAAGTGTTTTGTTTTTTGTATATTGTGTACAATTGTTCTGCAAATGTTGACTTGTATTGTGTAGTTTTTTTAGGTATGTGGTATAAAAAAAAGGACGAATCCCAAAAAAACATGCAAATCTGAATACCACTCTATATATTTCTGAAAACCACTCTGTATATTTCCGAAAACCACCCTGTAAATCCGTAACTCCGCCGCTTACCACTTTGTAATTTGAAAAGGTCGATCTACTGGCTGCTAACAACCACATAACAATAGAGGGGAAAAACATGTGCATTCGTATAAATTATTTACCACAGTGATTAAACCACGGTTAGTATGTAATTACACAGTTTGCGTAATAAACCCCGAAAATCGCTCTGTATTTTCTTGAGACGCCTTTCCTACTCATGGAATCAGATCATTAATTCTTATTGTAAAAATAACCATTACGTTGAAACAGTTCTCTGTAATCAAGGGATGGGAATCGTGGAATTATTTGAGGAAGTGTTGTTAAGATATAAAATGAAAAGATATTACATATCTTCTCTTTTACTTCCAACCCTAAAACATACTTTACTTTTTGTTAGGGGTATAATTGTGATAATTTATTATTTTTTATAAATAAATGTTTAATTGGATTCATCTTACAAAGTTGGAAAAAAATTGGACTCATTGTAATTACACTTGTGTGATGGGGGTTTTGTCAAATAATCCCTTATATGTATTACTTATGATTGGTGAACTTGAAATTTTTAAAGGGGACGTAGAGCATCTCCAAGGAATGATGCCTGTAATATACATCTTTTGTACATTTTTCATCCAAAATCACATCTCCAACAATAAAATGGGAAAAGGCAAAAAAAATTAGATTTTGACTTTGCATATTCAAAATTGAGAAATCAAAACTACAATTTAATAAATTGTGTAAAATTAAAGAATCATAAAAACTCCATAGTGCTATTTTTTATATTAAATTTACAGTGCACACTATATGTTTCCATATATAAATTATAATTATTATTAATAAAGTAAAGAATATTTTTTTTTTATAATATACATATACATAACATAAATTATCATTTGGAATAAATTTTCATTCCAAACAAGTTTCCCGAGTAGAAACTAAAACAAGATATATATGTACTTATATGAAATTAAAATTATAGTTGTTAAAATTAATTTAAAACTATTTTTTTTGTAAAATAATAAAATATGATAGTAGTGTAAAATATAAACAATGTTGTTGGAGTGTGATGTTAAAAGTGGTGTTGCATAACACTGTTCGCCTCTTAAATTATAGATATAGACAGTCGATTTTTAGACAACTGTTTGAGATGGCCTTATAATTCTATTTAAAATAAGAAAATATACCAGCAGGTCCACTACCAAATTACTATTTAGTATTGAGTCCATGATCAATTTTATTTTAATACCTTTATTTATTTTCTCATATTTAGGTGCCAGGAAGTCTAAGTTGTACCCTTGGAATCTATAAATAACCAAATGTCTGATAGACTAATTTTTTCATATGATCTTGATAACTTGATTCTTCCACTTAACATGGACACAATTTACAAAGTCGTACGTTGTCAAGACAATGTAGCATGTTGGTAAGCACCTTACGCCTACACTTGTATAATTATGGATTGGTTAAAAATTGAAATTAAATTGACAGAAAATATAAGTGAGAAAACAAATCTTACGATAATTGAGCTACATTATTGAGCTTAGCTTTAGATATACAGTATCAAATTGCTATAAGCAAAGTCAATTATTTTTATAATAATCGTTGATGCAGTACTAAATAAAATTAACTGTGACAATTGATGTTGAAGTTAGTAATCCATTATATACATTTGGACCCTTAAAACTGCATATACATCTTCTCAGCCGGGCTAAGGCCCAATTAATATTGTGCCATATTGAAATATGGCCCAAATTGAATATTATTGAAATTGTGAATCTTTAAGTTGTTTATTGTACTTGACTTTGATGTTGATGTCTAATTTTTTCTTCTTAATTCCCTCAAAAATCGTATTCATGTGGCAACCCTTCAGATTCAGGATGTTCAGATATACACATAAGAGCTCCTCATCCAACCGCACACTTGGCAAAACCTCATTGGTCAATCAAAAATAACACACTCACACCTTTTAGTGGTGATGATAGATTAGCCGCTGCCAAATGGATATTTCAGCTCAAGATTTCTAAATGATAGCGAACCCGGTTAACAACAATGCATGGGCCCATGTAAGTCACAAACTTCGTACCCGGAAAGTGAAATTGGCATACCAGAGTGTAATTGTTAGAGTATACTATATGATTAGATATTATAGGATATTAGGATTCTATTATGATTCGGTTACTTAGTGAAACTCTATTACCTCGTATTATTTCTTTATATATATATTCCATGTAAATCAACCCATAACAAAATGGGGGTTTCTATTCTATTACGTATTATTATTTCTCTCCAATTCTATTCTTTCTATATGGTATCAGAGCACCAGGTTTTTAACCTAGCCGCCTTTCTTCTCCATGTCGGTGAGAACCTAACCGACTTTCTTCTCCATGGCGGTGACCACCCAATTTTCTCCCTCCCTTGGTGGTGGTACTCTTAATATCTTTCATTTTCTATCAGATCCATGCCACCAGTCAAATTTTCTCCCTCCCCCAGTGGTGGTACTCTTTTCTTTTAAGTTATATTATTTTCCGACATCTTCATCTTCCTAGTCGGTTATTCTCAAATCTCTTTTTTTTTCTCTATCCTTCTTTTAGTTATTCTCCACACACCAGACCACCCCCCCCCCCCCCCCCATTTCGTATCTCTATCTCGATTAAAAAAAAAAGTTGCTTATTTTTCTCACCCGTTTATTATTATTATTATTATTATTATTATTATTATTATTATTATTATTATTATTATTATTATTATTATTATTATTATTATTATTATTATTATTATTATTATTATTATTATTATTATTATTATTATTATTATTATTATTATTATTATTATTATTATTATTATTATTATTATTATTATTATTATTATTATTATTATTATTATTATTATTATTATTATTATTATTATTATTATTATTATTATTATTATTATTATTATTATTATTATTATTATTATTATTATTATTATTATTATTATTATTATTATTATTATTATTATTATTATTATTATTATTATTATTATTATTATTATTATTATTATTATTATTATTATTATTATTATTATTATTATTATTATTATTATTATTTATCAATTGGGAAGATATTTTCACAGAGGAATTCTCTAGCGTAGTGTTTCGCGGTTTATGTCCAGTCTTCACTTTTGAAGTTTATTCGTTCCGACTGCGGGAGCGTGCTAGCAAGTGGTTGTCCAGTCTTCACGTTCGTCACGTTTCGACTGCGGGGGCGTGTTATAGTATATTATATTATTTGATATTATACGATATTAAGATTGTATTATGATTCGGTTACCTAGATTAGTGAGGGTTTAGTTACCTAGTGAAATTCTATTACCTCGTATTATTTCTTCATATATATTCCATGTACATCAACCCATAGCAAAATGGGAGTTTCTATTCTATTACGTATTATTATTTCTCTCCAATTCTAGTCTTCATATAGTAATGAATTTGGATTGATTAAAGAAAACTATTTGTGCATCGTATTTTTTGTTCTAAAATTTTTTATTTCTTTTATTATTTTTAAAGTTTCGAATTCTGATATTTTTTGTTCTTTGATTTTTCTTTTCTCTTCTCCGTTTTATTTATGTTAAAATTTGCAAAAGCCCACTTCTATTTACCTTGTTTTGTTATATGTGCATTGTATCTACATAATGGAGAACTTCTTTTAGTTGTTTGACTAAATTTTAAGCGATTGTGTATAAGAGCATCTTCAGTGCTAAACTCAAAAAAAACTTTAAAAATCCTATATGTCAAATATCAAATGTGAATCTTCAAATTTTATTTATCCTAATTGACAAGATTGAGATTTTCTATTGCAAAGTCTTCTCCAATGCAACACTCAAGACTCAAAAAAAAAAATAAAAAAATCTTAAGTGTAATTTATTATTGGGTTTTAAAATTAAAATTAAACTTCGTTTACTAAAAGAACATATTCCGCCAAAAGGAAGAAAAAAAATTACATTTCCGATTTCATTTTTGATACAAGTAGGGGTTATTCTGATTTATTTCAGAAGAGAGAAAAAGAAGTAAATAGGGTTTTTTGTGAAACATTTAATAGTTAAATATTATAGCGAACAAAATTTAAATTGTTATTTTCCTTTTCGTTAAACCATGAACATGTATTCTATACAAACTAACAATTTCTATATATTACGCGTATAATTCATTTATTTTGGGTTAGAGGAATCACATTAATTCAATTGATTAGAGTTTGATAAAATTATTGTTAAAACAAATTAAGTAATTAATTAGTGTTTTTACCTGTAAGTCGAATCTTTAGAGAAAAATATAACTCCAATAAAAAAGTGGAGAAGAAGATGGAAATAGAAGAGCAATGGTGAAATTCATTTACGGTTTGAAGATAATTTAATTATCTTAACATTTTTAATAAAAATTAAAAGAAAAAATTGTATTATATGATGAGTTGGCACTTTAGAGATCCTCAAGATGACACTCCAATTTCAGAGTGTCATCTTAAGAATCTCTAAAATCACAAGTGCTACCTCATTGCCATATTATTCGGATATTTTTCTTCAGATTTGCATTGGAGATGATTTTTTAACAAAAATCTCTAAATATCCTATGTGGCACTCTAAGTATTAAAGATTGAGTTTAGCATTGGACATCTCCAATGCAAAACTAAAAAACAAAAACTCTAAATGTCCTAGGTGTCAAGTACCAAATGTGAGCCCTAAAATTATATCTATCCTAAATGGCACAATTGAGATTCTCTACTGTAAAGTCAGTTAGAGTAGGTGACCGAAGAGCGAACTAATTGTTGTGTTTTCTCACGATACTCGTAAATAATCTATTTCGTATAAATGATAAATAACCCCTTTGGCATTCTATATCTTTGTCCCTTGCATAAGCATAGATATAGTCCTTACATTTACTTATTTACTATAAATTGATCTAGTAGAATCGTGAGATTATTTATTTAAGTATAGTAATTGTTAAACGTGGTTCGTAGTCAACGGGTTACGCCACTAATGAGGATATCGCCCTTTCCCATTCGAAACTAGCACTTAGTGTATGTGTACTGCGTCTCATCAGTCAACGGTGTTGTGACATCGGCATACATAAGTGGGTGCTCATAAGTAAGTTTATGAGTTCACTGAACTCCCTCAATCTACAGATCTCTAAGTGGTTCCCAATAATCGAGTAGAGTTTTCTATGATATAGTTGTACACTTTTAATACATAAGACCCAGACATCACCGTGACTTCATTAGAGGACCAGCTGTGTTGTGACCTGTCCCTAAGTTCCACCGAGGACCACCCCAAGGGCCAGTGTTCATGCAGTCCAAAATCTAGTGGGAGGTCTTTGCAGTGTAGTAGGGGATTCGATCGCTTGATCAGTCATGGATATCCTGTGTGTTCTTACGATTTAAAAGTCATTAAGTTTCTGGCCACAGCTGAAAGTGTCGTGATAAGAGAAATATGTTTCTCTAAGTCAAACACGAATTGGTTATATAACTAAAAACGTCAACACAGTTATTGAACTCATAAAGAGATATCGATGAACCAATGCCTCTAGTTCAATCGGAATATATCTATCGAAGGGATCGTACTGTACGTTAACTATATATCATACGATTCTTGTAGGCACTTCATTTGTATCTTGGAAATCATGACGTGTAGTGCTAGACGCCAATCTTGATTTGTTGCGTAGTTAAGTTGAAACTAGCTTCAACTTAATTGTAACTCTAGGGACGAGTTTAAAATACAATGGGTTGTGGGCCCACGACTAGCTTACACCTGAACCATCAAGGGTCACACTGCTTCTGTACTGGAGATCCTTAATGCAACGAGCTAAAATTAATTAGTTATTCTTAGTGTAATTGGAAGTCAATGTGATTAAGTCCAACATTCGTAATTGTTAATTACAGATGAAAATAAGTAGAGGAAAAGAATCCAACGGAAATTTAGTGAACTTTCTATTTTGGGATGTTTCCAAATTTGGCAAGTCCTAAATTAGGTTTCCAATTTCAGAAATTAGTAAATTGCAAAGTGGTACTCGTATCGACGAGAATTTGTGCTCGTCGTCAAAATATAATTGTTATATTTTTGTAAGCATTCGTTTGTTAAAAACGAGCCGAGAAAGAGAGTGGACTTAAGTTGTTGGGCCTAGCCCAACTTAAGGCCTGTTAGGGTTTTCACAAGGAGCATATAAATAGGATTTATATGTCTTGTGAAAGAAAAAAAAAACGTAAGAATAAAGCCCTAGTCTCTCTCCCTCCAACAGTTGTCCACCTTGCAGTCGAAACCTTACCTCCGCTACCAGCCGCCGCGCCGCCACCAGTCACCGCTGCATCGGCCTTTTCCCCCGTTCTTCTTCGTTGTACTTAGCCTACGTATCTAGTGTTGCGTGGATAGTGGATTGAATATACGAGGTGAAACCTAAGAGGAGGAAGATTCTTCTGCCGCCAACGCCGCCACTAGGGTCGTCTCCACGCGCCTACATGCGCCGCCACAAGCCGATGATGTGAGAAGACAATTTTAAAAAACTGCTCTCGACTTTTCTGCGCAGTCCAGCGAGAAAATTCGCCATAAATCAACCAGTGATCAGATAGACGTGAAATTTTGGAAGAAGCTTCCGGACTCATGATTCTACAACACATCTGAAGAAATTGGCGATTTAGTAAATAACAATGGAAAATTGAAGTCGGAGCAGGCCTGTAATTTCAGATCAGAAAACAGTTTGGATCGGTAGAAGTGGGCAGAGCAGCTAGCCATCTTCTCGAGTCTTCGTTCGATTCACGCTTCAGGGTAAAATATCCTTTTCCCTAATTAGTATATATATATATATATATATATATATATATATATATATATATATATATATATATATATATATATATATATATATATATATATATATATATATATATATATATATATATATATATATTGATTATTGAATCACATGAATCTATATGTTCGATTATGTGTTTACGTGAATCGTTCGTTGAGCATGTTTATTATTTGATTTAATTTCGCAAGCATGCCATGATGATTTAATTTATGTTATTCAAATTAATTATATATGCTAGCATGTTTGTCGGTGATTGGAAGCGAAAAGGTACGCAATTAATTGTAATTATTCTGCATGTGTTTGTTTATATAAATTAGTTTATATAAATAATTTTTTTTTTCCGTTGCGTACATGTCCGATCCCCAACAAAATCTTCTCCAATGCAACACTCAAGACTCAAAAAACCATTATTAGATGTAATTTATTATTGAGGTTTAAACTTAGAATTAAAACTATTAATTTGTAAAAAAAAAAAAAAACATATTATGCCAAAAAGAGATAAAAAAAATTCATTTCCATTTCCATTCCTGATTTAATACTAGTCGGGTTTATTCAAATTTATTTCAGGAGATAGAAAAAGAAGTAGATAGATTTTTTTGTGAACATTCATTAGTTAAATATTTTAACGAAAAAATTTTAAATTAACATTTTTCATTTTCGTTAAATCATGAACATGTATTGTATACAAACTAGCAATTTCTATAGATCACGCGTATGGTTCATTTATTTTAGGTCAGAGGAATCAAATTAATTCAATTGATTAAAGTTTGAGAGAATTATTGTTAAAAAAAACTTAAGTAATTAATTAGTATATTTACCTGAAGTCCAATCTTCAGAGAAACACTCTAATAAAATAGTGTAGAAGAAGGTGAAAAAACAGTAGAACTATGGTGAAATTCATTTACTTTTTGAAGATTATTTAATTATCTTAATTTTTTTTAATAGAAAGTAAAAGAAAAAAGTGTATTAAATGATGAATTGGCACTTTAGAGATCATCAAGATGACACTCCAATTTCGGAGTATCATCATAGAGCATCTCTAATGGAGCACCAGTTGGGTGTTTTTGTCAAACTCCCCAAAATATTGGGATTTGCATGTGCTCTAGTGGGTTCAGCTGTCTTCCTCAAACATGCGGACTAGGAGTCCTTAATTCATTCTCTACAGTTAAGACTTGTTTTAGACTTGTTTTGGGAAGTGAATGTGGGCCCATCTACATTATTTTAGCTGGCATCCATTGAATTGTGTGCCATGTAAAACAGTGTTAATCTTGTTTTTTTTAATAATATTTAATTCTTTTATTATTTGATTATATCATTTTTTAAGTAATATTTAATTCTATTTTATTGATTAATTATATTGTATATATTTGTTTGTTTTAAGTAATGTTTAATTCTATTTTATTATTTAATTATATTATATGTTTTTTTAGGGATTACAATATTAAACTTCATTGGCTTTAATATTATTAATAAAAAAAATGTTACATTTAGATTTTTCGATAAATTCAATAAATTCAATTACAATATAAAATGTAATACACGAAACATTTATTTGTTCTTTTTTATTATTGTTTAAGATATGTAGTAAATTGTTAGGGGGTATAAATATGTAGTACTAGCGCACTTTTTTTAGGGAGTGTTAAATGTGAGTCCCATTTTTAGGGAGAGAGTAAATTGAGTAGGTGACATGTGGACCCCATTGTTTAGGGAGTGTTGTTTGGTGTGAGTACTAGAGATGCTCTAAAGAGTCTCTAAAATCACAAGTGCCACCTCATTGCCACAGCTTTTGGAAATTTTTCTTGGGATTTGCATTGGAGATAATTTTTTAACAAAAATCTATAAATATCCGATGTGGCACTCTAAGTATCAGTCATTGAGTTTAGCATCAGAGATTCTTAGACTGGATGGGATTCATTACACCTAGTAGTACAATATTTGGTTTGGTTTGTGGACCAAATGTCGATAAGTTGGCCCACCATTATAATCACCCAATTGAATTATTATTTGACAACTTATCACCAAAATAATACCATCATCTGGTACCGTGTGCAATACTAAAAATTCCCTTCTAACTTGCAACGATTACAAAATTATTAGACATAAATAGCCATTTTCTTCTTAATCCCCCTTCGCGTCTCGAGCCCTAATCCTACCAGGTGAGAAGAACTTCGTTCAAGAAGTGATACGTTTCTATAAGAAACAATTTGTTGATAAGGTGGGTAATGTGATGAAATGTTATTTACTTGTAAAATTCAATTCTTGTACTCTATTTTGGTTCTTGAAATCGACCTTTGTGATTTCAACGGAAAACAGAGGTGCCCATCACTTGATTTTTCATAGGTTGCTTTTTTTTTCTTTAATTTATTTTTTCGTAAATGTTTTTCTTTATGTGATGAAGTTACTTCAAATTTATGTTTCCTGATGCAATTCATTTGAAAGAAAAAAATGTGCTTTCGGACATAAAATTTCTTATGAAGAATTGTAAAGGGTGATTGTATGTTGGATGCTAGTGTCTTTCGTATAGGGGATGGCTGAAGTGTTTACTATGTGGTTATTTTTTATATACCTAACTGAGCCGACCCAATGGGCCCACCATTCATCTATTATTTGGGCCCACTACACGAAAGCCCAAAATACCTTCACATAAGGCTTGGGCCCAACGAAGTAAACCCAACCCAATCAACGACATATAAATAGAGGTTTTTACTCATTTGTAAAGGTACGTTCCATTATTCAATATTATCCTAGAGCTCATATTCTCTCTACTATCTCCAAGATCCGTACATCTGACTTGAGCGTCGGAGGGGTTTCCACCGAATCAACTCCCGGCTTAGTTAACGTGTGTTAATTTCGTAGAGACCTCAGGACCATCTAATTGACAAGCTAGTGATCCGCTTTGCTCGCCCTACTCATTTACCACACTATCTAGGTGATCTAATATTTAGCATCATCATTTTGGTGCCGTCTGTGGGAATGCATACTAGATCACGTAGCCTGCAAGATCCTCCCGACTCATCCACTCGGAGAGAAAATGACACAGCTAACAACCTCCCAATCCGCGGAAGTTCTAGCTTGCCACATCCTCCCCGTGCTCCGGAGCTCCATCGCGATGTCGAAGTGAATCCCCCTCAGGATCCAGCACTCGCCGATCCGACACTCCCTGCTCCCCGAGCGGTTCAGATAACCGAGGAAGCACTCCAACGTGTGATAGCAGAAGCCTCTACTCGCGCCGTAGCATAGGTGGTGGCCCTATACATCGCCATGATGGGAGCAAATGCTCCCCCGCGGTACCAGCACATGCTTCACCCGCGGTGCCACCAATGGCACATCAACCGGTCCAGAATAACGACCACCGAATAAGTGTGTCCTGATCCACTTCGGACCCACGGTCCCGAATGCAGCTATCCACCAATCACAGGGGGGCATAGCCCAGACAGCAACGCCAGCGCTCACCCCAACGGGGTAATGCGTCTCCACGGAGAGCTCATCCCCTTAATGAAGGAGAATACGAGATAAACAGTAGAGTGTCTCGACAAAACTCTTTCCCCCAAATGAACAACCCAATTGGTGGAAGAGCTCCAGTCCCCGCAAGACGCAGTCTTTTCACCATGGACATCCTCAACGAGGTATTGCCTGAAGGAGTGAAAATATCAGGCTTACCTCAGTTCGAAGGAACCATCGACCCACAAGAACACATATAGAAATTCCATGCATGGCAGATTTGTATGTCCCGACAGATGTAGCAATGTGCAAGATGTTCGGCACCACTCTCTCCAAGAGGACCATGAATTGGTTCAACTCTTTACCAATAGGATCGATCGACACCTTCTCTCGACTATCGCAACGCTTCACCAACCAATTCGCCATCAACAAGCAATACGCCAAAACCCAACACACCTTTTCTCTATCGTACAGAGAGACAACGAAGCACTCCGCAACTACATCAGGCATTTTGTGGAAGGTGTTCATGAAGTTCCCAACGTAGGACAAGACATGCTCTCAGGGATCATGCAACAAAACCTGAAGTCGGGTAGGTTCAACCAGTCTATCGACGGAAGGCCTCCTGGAAACCTAGATGAGTTTTTCAATCGAGCTGAGAAGTACATACGCATAGGAAGCCTCCACCCATGCCCCTCCCAAGAGGAAGAGGGAAGATGATCGCCAGGAAATTATGAGACGGGATGATCGACGTCCTCCACTCCCACATCAAGGCCAACCATCTTTCTCCTATAATCTATTCACTCCACTCAACACTCGCCTCACTGAAATCCTTCACATAATAGAGCAAAAAGGTTTGGCAGAGCATTCACGCCCCATGCACCCTAACGTTAAACGGGAGAAATATAATCGACACTGCCGTTTTCATAAGGACAAAGGGCACAACACCGAGGAGTGCGAGCAACTTAAAATAGCCATTGAGAGGCTAATTAAACAAGGAAAATTAGGTGAATAGATCAACAAATCCAAAGGCAAAGGATGAGATAACCCCCCACGTCGAGATAACCATCGAGATCGATCAACAGTAGTGACGGGATGAGGGCGGTCATCGACGTGACGAAGACAACAACGACAATCAACCCAATCGAAGGGTCATTGCTGTTATTTCAGGAGGACCGGGAGGCGGTGACTCACACAATTCAAGGCGCAACCTTGCCCGGTCGGCACGCATGAGTCAGGAACATGCATCTCCCTCCGCCTCTGTATATCAGATAGGAAGACCCGACACTAGCATCGTCTTCAATTCGTCAGACTTAGAGGGTCCAACTGAGGCTTGCAACGACGCTCTAGTGATCACGGCCTCAGTGGCCAACTTTTTAGTCAAGAAGATACAAGTTGACAATGGGGGCTCGACCGACATCATGTACACTCACGCGTTCAAGCAGCTGGGGATCGACAACGCCAGATTCTGCCCCGTGAGTACTCCACTAAAAGGATTCACAGGAGAAGATGAATACTCAAATGGTGATGTAGAACTTCCCATATCACTCGGAGATAGGCCATGCCGAGTGACGAAGATGGTGAAATTCCTGATAGTTAATGCACCATCTCCATACAACATCATCTTGGGAAGACCTATGATATATGTTTTGGAGGGAGTCCATCCTCCTTTCACCATAAATTTAAGTTCCCTACTCCCTATGGGATGGGAGAGGTACTTGGGGATAGAAGACTCGCGCGAGAATGCTACGCGAGAGCCCTACATGAACCATCTAAGAAGCCTAAGCCATCTGGAAGGGGAGACGACACCCAAAAACACGACAAACGAAAATGGGTCAACCCGGTCATCAAGGCCGATAGAGAAATCCTCATCAGCGTACCAGACGACATCATCAAGCTAGCGGCCGTCGAAGAGCTTAAGCTCATAGCTCTGACACCTGGAGATAATTCGAAGCTCCTACGCATCAGATCCGATTTAGATCTAGAGATGGAACATCAGCTAACCGACTTTGTGCGACACAATGGAGACGTGTTCGCTTGGAAAGCCCAAGATTTGTCGGGAATCCCCCCTAAGGTGGCTCTACACCCACTCAATGTCGACAAAAGGTTGAAAATAGTCAAGCAACAGAAGCGGACATTTGATCCTAAATGCAACAAGCACATCAAAGCGGAAGTTGCAAAACCTCTAGAAGCAGGTCACATCTGACCAGTTCAGTATCCTGAATGGTTATCCAACGTAGTACATGTTCCCAAGCCCGGGGGCAGGTGGAGGTTGTGCGTGGGTGGACTTCACCAATCTAAATAAAGGTTGCCCCAAGGACCCTATTCCTCTGCCTAGGATTGACCAGCTCATTGACTTGACCTCGGGATGCGAACTCCTCAGCTTCCTTGATGCGTATCAAGGATACAATCTAATCTTGCTTGCCCCAGAAAATCAAGAGAAGGTCAGCTTTATCACAGGCCAAGGCATCTACTGTTACCAAGTCATGCCTTTCGGCCTAAAAATGAGTGGGCTACTTACCAACGTCTAGTGAACACAATGTTCGCAGACCTAATCAGTAAGAATATGGAGGTATACATTGACGACATGATCGCAAAAAGTGTCAAGGTCTCGGACCACCTAGCCGAATTAGGACAGTGCTTTGCCATCCTGCGAAAATATAAGATGAAACCCAACCCCCTAAAATGTTTGTTCGGCGTTCGAGGAGGAAAATTCTTGGGATACATGATATCACAACGAGGAATTGAAGCTAATCCCTCAAAAATCAAAGCCATCACCTCCATGGCTCCACCAACATCAATCAAAAAGGTCCAACAACTTAACAGATGTTTGGCATCTTTGAATCGATTCATTTCTCGGTCGACAGATAGAGGTCTCCCCTTCTTCAAGATTCTAAGGGGTGGAAACAAGTTTGAGCGGGATAAAGCATGTCAAAAAGCTTTTATCGAATTAAAGGCGTAGCCCTTACTCATGAAACCTCAACCCGAAGACACCATCCTCCTTTACTTAGCGACCTCAGCTGATGCCATCAGCGCGGTTCTCATCTGAAATGGAGTGAAAGGTCACTAGCTGATATACTACATAAGGCGCGCCCTTCAAGGAGCTGAACAGCGCTATACCAACATGGAGAAGCTCGCCCTCGCCCTAATCAATGCTACATGGAAACTCCGACCTTATTTTCAATCACATCAAGTGGTGGTTCTCACCAACTACCCCCTGAAGCAGATACTGAGGAGTCCCGAGACATCCGGACGGTTAGCCAAATGGGCCATAGAACTGAGTGAATACGGGGTAGAATTCAAACCTCGCCCTGCCATCAAGGCGCAAGTATTGGCCGATTTCGTAGTAGAAATGACCTTTACAGAAGAAAACACCTCCATACCCGCTTGGTCCGTCAGCGTTGATGGATCGTCCACAACCACATGAGGTGGCATGGGTATCGTATTAACGAGCCCCAATGGAGATGAATTCGAATATGCTCAATGATTCTAATTAACACCATCAAACAATGTAGCTGAATATTAATATTACCTGCCTCAACATTCCATAACCACCTTTCATCATCTTCTTACAGATTAAGAATCAATTACGAGGGGATGCTTTATAACCATCACTTGCCCAAAGAGAGAAGATACTCCTTGTTAGAGTAGGTGACCAACAAGCCAACTTGTGGCTATGGTCTTTCCATTTATTCTTGTAATAAATAAACTTTTTTCGTATTAATGATAAAAAACACCTTGGCATTTTATATCTTTGTCCCTTTGTCACAAACATAGATATAGTCCTTACAGTTATTACAAGTACTAGTAATTGATCTTTAGAATCGTGAGATATTTACTTTAGTATTATAACTGTTAAAAGTGTTTATAGACAAAGGGTTACGCTACCAATGAGAATATCGGCCTTTCCCATTAAGAGACTAGCACTTAGTGTATGTGTACTGCATCTCATCAGTAAACGGTATTGTGATATCGACATGCATAAGTGGGTGCTCGTAAGTTGACGAGTTCACTGAACTCACTAACCCTAGAAATCTCTAAGTGGTTCTCAATAATCGAGTAGAGATATCTATGGTATAGTTGTACACCATTAGTCCTTATGACCTAGAAATCACCGTGACTTCACTAGAGGACCAGCTGTATCGTGACCTGTCCCTGAGTTCCACCAAGGACCACTCCAAGGGCCAGTGTTAGTGCAGTCCGAAATCTAGTGGGAGGTATGTGCATTGTAGTCGGGGATTCGATCGCTAGAAGAGTCTTGGATGTCCCGTGTGTTCTCATAGTTTGTAATCTCTAAGTCTCTGGCCAGAGCTGACTAAGTGATGATTAGAGAATTCGATTCTCTAAGTCATGCACGTACCGATTACAACACTTAGAACGACCACACAATTATTGAACTACTAAGGAGGTCTCGATGAACCAATGCCTCTAGTTCCATCGGGACATATGAATCGAAGGGATCGTACTGTACGTTAACTATATCAAAAGGTTCTTGAAGGCACTTCATTTGTATCTAGGGAATCATGACGCGTAGTGGCTAGACGCCAATCTTGATTCGTTGGGTGATTAAGGTGAAACAAGCTTCATCTTAATCGTAACTCTAAGGGACGAGTTTTGACCACAAAGGGTTGTAGGCCCACGGCTAGCTTACACCTGAACCATCGAGGGTCACACTGCTCGAGAACACGAGATCTTTGAATAAACGGTCAGAGATAAAAATGTTTTATCTTTAAATGATTGGAAGTTAATATGATTGGGTCCAACATTCGTAATTTGGATTATGAATGAGAATAAGAAAAGGAAAAGAATAGGCGAACATCTTAGTGGACTTTCTAAATCGCGAAGTTTCCAAATTTAGAAGGTGCACTGAATTAGGGTCTCCACTTTTAGAAAGTTGGATATAGAGCATTGGCACTCGTAATGACGAGGACATTATACTGATTCCGAAAATGTAATCGTTACAATTTTCCGATCATTGAATTGAGAGAAACGAGCGAGTAATGAACTAACGAACTTAAGCTGTTGGGCCCGGTCCAACTTAAGCCCGTTAGGGCTTTATATAAGACACTATGGGCCCCTTTGGTTGGGCATATTAGGCTTGATGGGACTAATTGTCCCGATTAATTCATTGTTTGGTTGTCGTGTTAGACCTCGTCTTGATTATGGGGCCCACGAATTTTATCAGCCAATTAGCTGACTATTTGTCAAGCCAAAATCGGCTTGACAATTTATCATTAGTTAATCCCATCATCTGGCCATATGTGTAAGTACGATAAAGCCCTTGCAAAAATTAACTAATTACCAAATTATTATATATAAATACTCATCTTCTTCACAAAATCCTTACCACCGAGCCCTAATCTACCAGCAGGCCCTTATTATATCTTTGTTTCTGGTATAACAAATAAGTGGTTAACTAATAAAGATGCAAACTCACCCGTCGGTAATTCATATAAAAAAGAAGAGATAAAATATTTCTTCAGAGAATTGTAAGCGTCGAGAGAGACAAACAGATGAAAGGGTCGGCAGAGAGAAACAGAGAGAAGAGACTCTTTCTGGAAAATCTGGGAAATTTCGTAACGAAGGGCGTTCTAATAAATCTTATTATACTCCCCTTCTTGTAGTAGAAGAATAGTGTGTTCGAAAAGTGGCGTAAAATTGGAGATTGAGGTGCACAATTTTTTTTTCAATTTCACCTGTTTGACTTTCAAATTGTTGTATGGTTTGCAATTTGCACCCGCAAATCAGTTCAGGCCAATTGAATCGAAACCCCCGTTTCCATGGATGCTCGAATTCCGTCGCGAAGTACTACTCCCATAGCTCATGAGGAGAAATTGTAATACAACGACAAACAATGAACAAACTTTGCGGGAGAAAAAAATAAATCAGTGAGAACATAGGGTTTGGAGAGAGGTTTATCGGTGCACAGTATTTAAAAGGGGGAGATTCTTTGGTAAAGAAGAAGATATAATATATTATATTTTATGGGCAATGCAGTAATTTTACTAATTAACACACATTAATCCGTAATATCAACCAAACAAAACATGAAATTTTTTGTTCAGGGATTATTAGTCTCATGTGTATAACTCCAACCAAAAGAAGTATTAATCACTGTGAATCAACAATTTAGTCCCAGTATTACATATCCCATCAACAGCTATCTATCCAAACTACCGAACCAAAAGGGCACTATAAATACTTGATTTATAGGTCTTGCACACACACAACAAATCTCATAAACCCTAGCCGCCCGCCCCTCTCTCTCTCGGCCTAGCTCACTCACGGTCGTCGCCGTCGCCGCCTTTCCACCGCCGGAAATCGGCCTACCTTGGCCGATTATTGTGGTAGTTCTTTTTCTTATTTTCTTTTCTTCCGTCTATTCTAAATATTTCATGTCTAGTGCCACATTTTAGTAGATCGAAGTATACGAGGTGAAATCCGAGAGGAGGAAGATCGAAGAATCGAAGAACCGAGGAGCAGCCCCGAGCCGAGGACGCACGCGCTCCCACGCGCTGCCCGAAGACAGCGCGTGATCCTCACGCGCCGCCGTAGCTTGCACCGCCGCCGCCGCTGCTTTGCCGACGCTGCTTCCGGATTGCACGGATTGGTTTTCCATGGCAATCTTGCTTCGTTTCGTGCGCCAACCTCACGTTTCAAGAGGTAATCCTCGAATCCGGTATTCGTTAGGTTTTAATTTAATTAGATTAAACTATCAATGTTCGTTTTCGTAGTACTTTTCGTGAATTTGTATGTTTTGTATGTTCACCTGAAATTCATGATTTACTGCGAGCACGTTAAATGATTTACTGCGAACATGCTAATTGATTTACTGTCGATTAAATCAATTCGCATGATTGTCGTTTTTAATTTCGCTGCAAGCGCAAAGGTACTCAATTAATTGTTTAATTATTGTCGGGCATGTGATTATGTGATTTAAATTTGTTTAGTTCGCATAAAATTTTTGTTTTCCAATGCTTACACGTGTCCGATTCCCAACACTCCGCACTGTCTCACGAAGGGTAACCCCACTTCTACTAAGTGATATCACATGCACATATATTCTATATCTATACTAACATAGTAATGCCATCCCATTTGACAGACATGATTATGCAGCAAATCACCGCAACTCACGAGTTGCTTTTATATCTCGGAATGCGAGAAAGTGAATCAATCCCCATATTGGGTACGTGACATGTACTACACATCACCCCAACTTATGAAATTACTAAGTCTTCAGTACAAGTACTTAGAAATTTTCTACTATATTTTTCAGGCATAGAGACACCAAAGACAATTGACACACCACCAGTACAGCAAGCACGGACGAGTACAATGATTACGTGGAAGAAGAACCAATTATTATAGCTGCGTAGAATAGTTTTCATTATTTCGAATCATTAGATTTTTACAAGTTTATTTTCCTTCGCCTCACGTAGGCTTATGACAATTCGCACTTACTCTCAATGTTGTAATTTCTATACTACTTAACCGTTACGACGGGCTCATATTATTACAACCCTACGAACACTTAGAGAAATTAAGATAATCTATATAGCCTGGCCAGCTGGACTATCTGAGTCTCTCTATGTTATTTTAATGGGTCATCTATTTAAAACGTGGCCGTGGTCCTAACATATTTACGACCCATGCAATCTAAAAAAAGGGCACGACCATTAACAAAAATCTTGGGAGACAGATATCCTCCTCAATCACATCGCATACAATGGTAAATGTAAACAGATACCAGCAAGGCGTAATGTTGGTAATCAGGCACGTGTCGCAGCGGAAAACAAAAATTTAATATGAAAAATGATTTTATTCATATAAACACATACCAGAAAATAACAATTAATTGCGTACATTAATGCTTCTAGCTAAAATTAAAGTACAACATACGTATAATTAATTCGATAGCTAAATCACATAGCATGCTCGCAGTAAATCACGAATTCATACAAAAACAATCACGTATAGCAATTCACGAAAACTCATACTGCTAATATTAACATTTAATTTAATCTAATTAAATTAAAACCTAATTAGAAACGGATCCGAAAATTACCTCTTGAAGCGTGAGGCAAATTCTCGGATTGAAGCAAAATGCCATGGAAACCAATCCGTGCAATCGGGAGCAGCGGCGACGACGGATGCACAGGCAGCGGCGGCGCGTGTGGATCACGCGCTGTCTTCAGGCAGCACGTGAGAGGGCGTACGGCGTCTGTTTGGCGGGTGCTTCTCGGCGATTTTGCTCCTTTGTCTTCCTCCTCTCAAATTTCACCTGGTATACAAAGGTTATTGGCGCGTCGGCACCGATTTCGGCGACGGGGCGACGACGGCGGCGGAGAGTGGCTGTGGACGTGTAAGAAAGCGGCATCCTCTATCTCACTAAAAAAAAACACAAAACAATCAACACACCGCAGAGACATTCTCTATCTCACTATTAATGTTAAACTTTTGTTATGTGATTAGAATGTATAAACGATGAGGAGAGAATCAAGTTCAATTTTTTTTTATACGTTTTAAGTATTTACAAATAATATTTAGATATATATTACACTAAATCTAAAAATCAATTTATTTCCGATATATCTCCGATTAATCATCGGCGCACCGATTTATCGTGTGGCGGTCCCTAACCGCTTCGGACCCGATAATCGATATTTAGAACCTTGCTCAAGAGTATGGTTTCTTCAGCCAATATTTTCGGCATTCTTGGTATGTTTTTTTCTCCTATCTTTCATTTTCTTTATTTAAATTTTAGTGATATATTCTAACTTTTTTTTTTCTTCCATTTCTTTTGTAGGCACCATAGTGTCGTTTTTTGGGTACTTGTTAAGTGTATATTTTTACACTTAATTATATCTTTTAATTGGATCTTTTGGTGTATTTTATTGCTAATTGGTGCTTAATGTTTTGATTATTTGTGTTTCAGGCACAAATTGAAGCATTGAATAAATAGAGGGTCAAAACTGCAATTTAGAAGAAAATGGGGGCAAAAAGTGAAAACCATCAAAGTCAGAGGCCTGATGGACAAGAACTCTAATTGAAGAAGGAAACTGCCTCTTTCTCCAATCCCCCCATAAAAAGCCATCTCAAGCACACAATTAAAGGTCCTCTTTTTACCCAATTTCAAGAGCAAAGAATCAATAACAAAGAATTCGAAAACTCCAAGCATAGTTTTATCTTCCATGAATTATTTTAATTTCATTTTTACTTTAATCATAAGTAGCTAACTCTTTTAATTCTAGGATTTTATTTCGAACCCTATGTGGGATATATGAACCATTTTTCATGATTTTATGCAAGTTTTAATTCCGAATTATTTCTTCTACTTGCTTTATTAAGTGCATGAAACTGACCACTTTATGTGCTTTTATGTTATTTTTAATCGCGTGAATCGAAAGATCGGGTTAATAATTAGAACTTTGGTAGAAGAGCCTTTGTAGTATTAACATAGGAATATAGTTAAACTCTTAGGTAGTCATTATTGTGATTTGTGTTTCATGTAGTATTCTAGATTTATTTGTGTAGGAATACAATAATTGAATCTAGAATATTAGAATCATAATATACGCGGAAGCGGGTTATGATTAATCTGGCATCTCAGGTTAGTAATCCGATTTAATAACTTGCATAATTGAAGGAATTGGGGAATTAATAATCACATAGGGGGAAGAATAAAATCCTAGGCTTGTTTATCTTGACTAATCTTCGTGTTTCATTATTTTCTTGCTTTTGCTTGTTTAATTTATTTTAATTTAATTTAGTTTAATTACTAATCAACATTCGACTGTGTAGGGTGGCCTTCAGCATAATTGGTAGAATTTAGCGTCTAGAATTAGATAATTAAATATTCTTTGTGGGGTCCATATTCGGATTTAATTGTCCACTATATTACTTGTACGATACGTGCACTTGCGTGTAGGTATTACTACCCAACAAATTTTTGGCGCCGCTGCCGGGGAATATTTTAATTATTTATTTTATTCTAGCTCTAAATTTGAACAATTTTCACGATTCACCCAAAGTTAATTTTTATTTTATTTTAGGTACCGTTTTATGAGCATGAGACTCAATCTCGATAGAGAACCGTTTGACCCAGAAATCGAACGCACTTTTCGAGCCGCTAGGAGACTTCAACGTGCAAATAATATAATGGAGGACGAAGAACGCAAAGACGTAGAGGGTTATTTACTCTATGCAAACTGAATTTGAATCCAAGACCAACCCCCACGGCTTCCACTACAACCAGCAGTTAGGCCGCGGGCACTTCAAGGCTACATAGTCCCAATTATTGATGGATTCCGCCCAAGCATCCAGTATCCACCCATCGATGCTGACAATTTCGAGATTAAACAAGGACTCTTGACGATGCTCCAAAATGACGGGTTATTAAGTGGATTGGCATGTGAAGACCCACATCTGTACATTGTCAATTTTCTCGATACTTGTAACTCCCGTCGTCAAAACGACATTTCCCACGAAGCGCTCCAATTAATTCTATTCAAACACTCCCTCCAAGGAAGAGCTCGTCAGTGGTTGATGTACCAAGCCCCCCACTCTATCTCGTTATGGTCTCAATCCCTAAAGTTTTTCATGAAAGTTTACAGCTCACCAGAGAACCCAAAAGAGCTTGAGGAAAAAGAAGCAATTCAAGAAGAACCGCCATCGATAGGATTACACGGGCCCCACCAATTCCATATCCTCAAACGTTTTTAAGGAAAATCATAAACGATAAATCTATGCTTGAGTCTTCGTTGATCTTTGTTCCTCGCGTTTTGTGGTGTAAAATTTCGTCCTTATGGTGTAGGGACTTGTTGCTTTTATAGGCTTTTCTTGATAAGGAAGTAGTAGAAACCTAATAGGAATCAATTTCCGCCACTTTCCTCCATCAGGATTTGTTCTTCGATTTTCGCCATGTTGGAGTCCGAACTTTGGAATATTGCGTAAATAAGAATTGTAGCCCTTGAAATTAGCTTTCCAATGCTGCCAAAATCAGCTGATTTGGAGTTCGTATGAGAGAGATATGCTCGAAATGGTGGACACTGCCAAAGTTGTGGCGAGATTCCTTCTTCCAATTTCATTTATTTCCTTATTTGCAACTTTTTCCTTTCTTTTTGATATTTTTTCCTTCATGGAAACCTAATTCTCGTTTTCACCTATAAAACACAAAATCAATCAATTAAAAGCACAAATATAATTAAATCTAAACAAAAGATCCACGTAAAGTAAACGTATTGAGCGTAAAATTTACACTCAACAATAGTCGTCCCTTGCAAATCACATTTTCATTCTTTTGTATAATGCAATCGAATTAGGGGTGGTAAACGAGCCGAGCCGACTCGTGAGCTCGACGAGCCGGCTCGTAAAAACCTCGAACTCGGACTCGAGGTTTTCGAGCTCGAGCTCGAGCTCGCGAGCTCAAGCTTTCTGACGAGCCGAGCTCGAGCCGGATTTTAGTTGTTCATCAGCTCGCGAGCCGGATTTATTATTATTTTTTTATTTTTTTTATTTTTTATATGTTATTTTTATTTAAATAATGTATAATAATATAAAATATTATAGAAATAAATACAAATATTAAAAAAAATATATAATCACAATTTAGTTTTTATTTTTTATTTTTTTAAAATAATTTTTAATAATAAAATAATAACTAAAATATTAAAAAAAAAAAAAAAAAAAAAAAAAAAAAAAGAGATTGGGCTCGAGCTCGAGCTCGACAAAATTAACACGAGCTCGAGCTCGAGCCAAAAAAAGAACAACTCGACGAGCTCGAGCTCGAGCCAGCCAAAAGAGGCGAGCTCGGCTCGAGCTCGGCTCGTTCACACCCCTAAATCGAATTTCCGAAAACAAAAGTAAAACCTTCAATATCCAAAACAGGAATAGAAATAAGGTTTCTAATGAGAGATGAAACAAATAAACAATCATTCAAAACAATAGGATAACTAGAATCCAAAACATTTAAGTAAATAGTCCCAATGGCTTCAGCAACAACTCTTGTTCCATTCCCCATCCTGAGGTAGGTCTCACCCGCTCTAAGCTTTCTACTTCTTGTCATTAACTACAAATCATTACATAGGTGTGAGCCACGGCCCGTATCTAATACCCAAGAAGAAGATTTGACAGACAAATTTACGTCAATGAAATACTTACCCTTTTCAGAACGTTTCTGCTTTAAGTAAGCCTTGCAGTTGCAGTGCCAATGCCCTTTTTTTCCACAGTAATGGCAAGCATCATCAGCCTGCTTGCAGACTTTTGCTTTAGGTCCCTCACTACCTTCACCCACTTCGAACTTGTTGTTTGGGAAGGGAACTCTTTCCTTTCTCTTCTTTTGGGAAAAACTCTTCTTTCCAGAAGTAGCAGCAACGAGAACATATTTCTCTTTCTTGATGGTGGACTCGAAACTCACTAACATGTTCATTAATTCATCCAAGGGAGGATCAAGTTTGTTCATGTTGAAGTTCACTATGAACGATTCAAAGGAACTGGGAAGGGATAACAAGATCAAATCCAACGAGAGCTCGGCAGGGAGGGTGACGTCAAGGTTCACTAGCTTCTCAAGGAGAGTGATCATCTTGAGACAGTGCTCGTGGACCGAAGCCCCTTCGCTCATTCTCGCAGTGGTCAACTCCTTGGTAGCAGCGTACCTCGACGCCCTCATATTCTCACTATACATGCTATCGAGATGAGCCTTGATGTCGAAAGCATGTTTGTGAGACTCATATTTCCTCGCAAGCGCGGGCTACATGGCGGCTATCATGTAACACCTAGCATGAGTGTCGTCCTTTTTCCATGCTTCATAAGTTTCCTTGTAAGCATCGGCCGCAGTGTCGGGTATAGTGGCAGGAAGTCTCTCATTAAGGACATAGAGACGCCCCTCAACGGTGGGCACAAATTGTGAGACTACGTAACCAATCTAGGTAGTTAGGGCCATTGAGTTTTTGGTCGAGGATTGACATTATGAGATTCTTAGACATGATTATCTGAGAGGTTAGAGAAGAGGATTATTAGAGATTCGTATTAAATGATTTTAATATTAAATATTTGGACTTTTGTTATTTAATTGTTCTCCTACTAATTTTACCGAGTTCCACTTCCCTCTAGTAGACAAACGAGAAAACCGATTTTTCTTTCATGGACTTTAGGTCCAATAGACAAATATAACCCGTAGTTAATCTAGCCCGATTATATTTGCCCAAAGGTAGATCACAATCAATCATATCATTTATATGACCCTAAAGTAATTTTGCTCACAATTGATAATGACATAAGTTAATCTCGCGAATTCAAAATCTTCGTGTGTCAAGTCTAACCTACCAATCAAAGATGCTCATAGAACTTAATTATACTAAACTAATGCAATCCCTAGTTAGTCTAGCCGACCACGTTAATCCAGCATAAGCTTTTCTATAGCTACCTTCATTGTTATGTAAATTGAATTACAGCTTACCTTACTATGGTACTCCCCGCTCACACAACTTACTGCACTATTGCAAGGGGCTACACATAATTCAACCGTTGGCAGAAGGAAAGAAAAATTCAACAGGTTGGATTTTAGAAAGAAAAAAAATTATCTCATCAGAAGGTTTGGATTGGTCAATGTAATTCCTACATCTGTGTTCTCTAAAGGTATATGAATACGCTTATTGTCCTAAGAGGAACAAACGACCTAACTATATAATTAATTACATTAATTAATTATCGGGGTTTTCAAAATAATTATAGGACCCCAACTAGCATAAATGAACCAAATAATATTAAGGTACCAATAATTAAGATGAAGTATAATCGATATTATATGTATGTTTTATTAATTAAGATCAATTTAACAATTTTAATTAATTAATTAATCTAACACCTACTTACTAAAATAGATGATTGTTAAATCAATTATCTAATTGGGTTTAACTGAAAATAATTTTCCAAAAATTAAAATCAATTTGTTTTAAATTTAATTTTCGAAATGTGATTTTTTTTTTTTTTTCACTGAACCGGGTCTGCCCGACCGGTTCGGACCCAAACAGTCCGGTTTAGACTGGTCCAGCTGGCTGAATCAGTGGGTCGGATCAGTCAGACCGAGAACCGGTCTAACCGACCCAAATCCACATCGATTCGGTCTGTTGGATCGAACGAAGCCATCGAACCGGCCGGTCCGACCGGTTCGATCCGAACAATATTAAAAACAACAATTTTAATTAAATTTCAGATCCGATTTTCCAATTTTAAACGATTTTAAAGCTGGAAAAAATTCTAAACAATATTTTCAAAATATTTTACACTTTCGAAAACACCCAATTAAATAATACAACAATCAAAATTTTAATAAATCAAACATGCACTAAAATTAAGCATAACACATTAAACGCAATTAATTACACAACGAGCTTTGATACCTCTGTTGGGAACCAGGCACGTGTACGCAGCGGAAAACAAAACTTTTATATGAAAAACGATTCTATTCATATAAACACATACCCGAAAATCACAATTAATTGCATACCTTAATGCTTCCAGCGAAAATTAAAGTACAACATGCGTATAATTAATTCGATAATTAAATCACATAGCATGCTCACAGTAAATCACAAATTCATACAAAAACAATCACGTATAGCAATTCACGAAAACACATACTGCGAATATTAACATTTAATTTCATCTACATAAATTAAAACTTAATTAAAATGGATCCAAAAATTACCTCTTGAAGCGTGAGGCGAATTCTCTGATTGAATCAAACTGCCACGGAAACTAATCCGTGCAGTCGGGAGCAGCGACGGCACGTGTGGATCACGCGCTATGTTCGGGCGGCGCGTGAGAGCGCGTAAGGCGTCTGTCCGGCGGGTGCTTCTCGGCTATTTTACTCATTTGTCTTCCTCCTCTCAGATTTCGCCTCGTATACAAAAATTATCGGGCCGTGGGCGCCGATTCCGCCGACGGGGCGACGGCGGTGGAGAGTGGTCGTGGACGTGTGAGAAAGCGGCTAGGGTTTTGTGGTGTGTGTATTGGGAATCGGACACATGTACGCAGCGGAAAACAAAAAAATTATGCGAATTAAACGAAATTAAAACACATAAACACATGCTGAAAACAATTAATTGCGTACCTTTGCGCTTCTAGCGAAATTGAAAACAACATACATGCTTAATAACTTAATCGAAATTAATTCAACTACAATGCTCGCGTTTAAATCAAATAATCATGCTCGCAGTAATTTAAACAATTTCATGTAGTCACATAAAATCATACAAGTTTGCTTACTAACGAACATGCATATTTAATTTAAATAAAAACTAATCGAATAAACACGGATTCAAATTATTACCTCTTGTAGCGTGAGGTAGGCGCTTGAGTCGAAGCAAGATTGCCACATAAACCAATCTGTGCAATCCAGGGCAGCAACGGCGATGCAGCGGCTGCGATGATCCGAGCTACGGCGGCGCCTATGGTTCACGCGCTGTCTGCGGGCGGCGCGTGCGTCGTCGGCTCGGTGGCTGCTCATCGATTCTTCGATTCTTCGATCTTCCTCCACTCGGATTTCACCTCGTATACTTTGATTTACTAAAACATGGCACTAGACACGCAATAGTTAGAATAAACGGAAAGAAACGAAAAGAGAAAAGAGCTACCAATGTGAATCGACCAAGAGATGGCCGATTACGGCGAAATTCCGGCGACGGCGGCGGTGGTGGCCGCGGGGGGGAAAGTGGCCGAGAGAGAGGGAGCGGCTAGGGTTAGGGTTTCGAGTTGTGTGTTTGTGCAAGACCTATAAATCAAATATTTATAGTGTCTTGCATAAAACCCTAACGGGCTTAAGTTGGACCGGGCCCAACAACTTAAGTTCGTTAGTTCTTTTACTCGCTCGTTTCTCTCAATTCAATGATCGGAAAATCGTAAAAATTACATTTTCGGAATCATTATAATGTCCTCGTCATTACGAATGCCAATTCTCAATTTCCAACTTTCTAAAAGTGGAAACCCTAATTCAGTGCAGTTTCTAAATTTGAAAACTTCCCGATTTAGAAAGTCCACTAAGATGTTCGCATATTCTTTTGCTTTTCTTATTCTCATTCGTAATTCCAAATTACGAATATTGGATCCAATCATGCAAAGAAAAACGTTTACCTTTGACCGTTCAGTCAAAGATGTCATGTGCACGAGCAGTGTGACCCTCGATGGTTCAGGTGTAAGCTAGCCGTGGGCCCACAACCCTTTGTGGTCAAAACTCGTCCCTTAGAGTTACGAGTAAGATGAAGCTCGTTTCACCTTAATCACCCAACGAATCAAGATTGGCGTCTAGCAACTACGCGTCATGATTCCCTAGATACAAATGAAGTGCCTGCAAAAACCTTTTGATATAGTTAGCGTACTGTACGATCCCTTCAATTCATATGTCCCGATTGAACTAGAGGCATTGGATCATCGAGACCTCTTTATTTGTTCAATGACGGTGCTATCATTCTAAGTGATGTAATCGTTACGTGCATGACTTAGATAATCGAATTCTCTAATCATCACTTAGTCAGCTCTGGCCAAAGACTTAGAGAGATTATAAACTATAAGAACACACAGGATATCCAAGACTATTCTAGCGATCGAATCCCCGACTACAATGCACAGACCTCCCACTAGATTTCGGACTGCACGAACACTGGCCCTTGGGGCGGTCCTCGGTGGAACTCAGGGACAAGTCACGATACAACTGGTCCTCTAGTGAAGTCACGGTGATGTCTAGGTCATAAGGACTAATGGTGTACAACTATACCATAGACATCTCTACTCGATTATTGGGAACCACTTAGAGATTTCTAGGGTGAGGGAGTTCAGTGAACTCGTCAACTTACGAGCACCCACTTATGCATGCCGATATCATAATACTGTTTACTGATAAGATGCAGTACACATACACTAAGTGCGCCGATATCCTCATTGGCGGCGTAACCCTTCGACTAGAAACACGTTTAATAGTTATAACACTTAAGTAAATATCTCACGATCCTAAAAGATCAATTACAAGTATTTGTAATAACTGTAAGGACTATATCTATGTTTGAACAAGGGACAAAAGATATAGAATACCAAGGTGTTTTATCATTAATACGAAAAATGACTATTTATTACAAGAATAAATGGAAAGACCACAGCGACAATTTGTCTTGTTGCATGGTCACCTACTCTAACACATAACTCTTGACTATGTGAAAATAAAGAAATCAAAATATCAAAACTTGAAATGTCAAACGAGGAAGAAAATTCAAAAGAAATAGTAGTGGACATACCCATCTACATCAAAGATAATAATAAACTAAGTATTCCACCCACAAGAGGGGTTAACTATCCTACCGAACTATCCCCTAGAACTCTAAGCTTCCCCACCATGAGAGGAAGACGCCCACGTAGTAGGATTATCCGCAACCATGTCATCCACAAGCTCAGTTCCCGTCTCATTGACATCCCCCACCTCTTCTCCCTTGTCGAGAATACCGGGCTTCATCCCTCGAATGACCCTCTCACTAATGCCACCCATCTCGCGAAGATATTTGCGACAGGTGCGAACTAATGGCGTGTAGACTGCAGCGAAAGCACGTTCGTCAATCATAACACGACAAGCTGCACTACCTCGGAAGCTACGTTCGGTTTCCTCCATGACAGACTCCCTATAAGCAGCACCTCCCGACGTCACGAGAAACCTCTTTCCCGTCGCTTTCTCGTCTCATACTTAGTTTTCAGCAAATCATAGCACTTGTCAAACTTTTCAACCTCATCCTTATAGGCCTTCGCCTCACCTCTACTACCTTAAAGCTCCTTTGTCATCTGAGCAAACTCATCCGTCCTCTGAGCGAGATCGGACTGCACTATCTCCAACTGGCCTCGAAGATCCTCTTCACGCGCATGCCAACGAGCTCGCTCCTTCATAGCTTCCGCTTTCTCATCTTGCTCCATGAGGAACCTCCAAGTAGCTAACGCCTATATCAACACAATAAAAATTGGTTACACAAGCAAAAGAGGGACATAAGAATAAAACACTGTCTTAAAACAAAAACTCACCCGGCATAGGTCTCCGCCAGCCAACTCAAGCATGTGAGAAGAACCCTTACCAGACATCCGAGCACGATCATAATCTCGAACGAAACCCTCGGTACTCATCATCGCCAAACCACGGTCCGACACATCCCAATAGGATTCTTTCCCCTCGCGATTCACGCCAAAAGTAAACAATTGCTTCCCTGCCCCACCATGGAACGCATAAGGTACCTCCGGATCTACCGGAGGACGCTTCGGTGCAGCTACGTAATCGGTATCAACTGTCTTTCCCTTACCAATGTCGTTCATGGGATCGCACATCTCCAATTCACGATCATAACCACGGTCGTCTTCACTCACTCGAGGAGTTGCCACATGAATCATCTCTCGAGGCATGCCACCAGAGGACCCTCCCAAACTCAAGGGAGCCTTTTTCAAAGACCTCTTTGAACAGCCATTCGCCTTAACTCAAAGCGCCGCAAAGTCAATACAATCACCTTCGAAAATAAAGACAAAAGATAAATAAAACTGAAGAATAGCACATCAACCAAATTAGAATTAAAAAAATAAAAAAAATAAAATAAAAAAGAGACGAAGAAGAAGAACATTTCGAAAAAACAAAAGGATATGTGTCGCTGACCATCCGTGATCAAATGCTTCGGATTATATTCAACATCACACAACCCAGACTCTCTGATCCTGTTAGCCATATTCTCGGTACTTTTGAAATTCTCACACGTGGGGTTCCAAATTAAGGGGACGTCAAAAGAGGGGGCCTTCACATAAAAGAAACGAGACTTCCAATTTCCCCATGACAACTTCACACTCTTAAAAAACTTGTACGGAACCCATGAATGAGCACTAAATAAGGGTAAATTATTCGGCCGATGCGACGTAAATAAGGCCTTGAACAAATTGACATTACTAGGCAACCCCACTTCCGACACCCTATTGTGAAACTCCTCAAACGTAAGAAGCACAGTCGGAGACAGCTGGCTATACCCTATCTTAAACTCATCACATATTTTCAACAAATTCGGATGCGGAGTGATATGAGAAGTGCACATCAAATACGCCAAATAAACCGTATGAAATTCTACAGGTGGCGAATACAAACGCTCGCCCTTCTGAGGCAAAAGCATCTCGATATTCCTTGGCACTCCAACCAACCGACGAATAGACCACAAATGCTCTTCAGTCAATGTACTATCAACATCAACTAAATCAAGATTGAGTGGCTTAGTCTTCTTTTGCCTCCTCGTATCCATCTCAACATCATCAAGAGGAATATCATCTTCCTCCTCCACTTCAACCATCGCTCCCACTTCACCATTCGATCCCGCATGCTCAGTCGACGAACTCGATTGATTTGACTCCTCACGATCACTCCCAAAATCCACAATTATAACGACATCTACTAGAACCAAACTCATCAATAGAGGGGCAAATATTAATATTTGGCCCCATATCACCACTCCAAGCAGCTAGCGTCTTTCGCCACCCGCGATCAACCCTCCGAGAAATACTGTCAACTTCAAATTGTGAATCAAGCTTGTCAAACGCGCTCAAACGGACGTCGGAGGAGGCTCCACGCGCCTGCAACGCGCCCCCACCACTGGTGACGTGGGTGCACGTCCTCCCTGTCGCGCCACACGTGCGCTGATCGGCGGTGCACCGGACGCGCACGCACTAACCCCCAGACTGCGCTCCACTCTCCCCAACCACCGACGCGCGCGCGCGTCCACCAATTATCGCTCGCGATGCGTGTGTGGGTTCCTTGATCGATGGGTCAGATGCGCTTCACCCATCACCGTCACTCGCGCCCCCCAGCTGGCTTTGCTCCTCGGACAGCACGCGAGCCGGCGGCTCCCCCCCTCCTCATTGGCTCGCATCGAAACTCGCTCCCAGACCCAAGCCACCGGTGGAAACTGCTCGCCCTAAGCCGTCCACTGCTGAGCCAATGTTAACAACCACCATACATCTCCCCTCGGTCCGCGGAACATCCGCCGGAAAACCAATTTCCTCATCGGACACTACCAGGTTCTCGCGCTCCATGCCCACTGTACCAAAAGGCATCTCGCCCCTTTTAACCGGATCTCGAAATTTGATCCTCAAGGGTTTCGATTTACCCGAGTTAACCATGATAAATATATTTTTCCGTCTAAAATACTCAACCAGGGATAAATTCTACTCTACCGCAAAATACACAAGGAAGAGAAGAATACCCAAAAATTAAAAATACTACCCAAACTTATTCCGCACAAGAGTAAGACTTTATCTCTCACCACTGCAAAAGGATTCTATTTATTTGGCACTGCTATAATATTTAACGCCCTTAAATATATTCCTTCCTGCCAAATAAATATAATTACCCCCTTTTATGACGGAATAATTCTACGACAAAGGAACAAAACAGATTCCGACACATTTAACTCTCGACACGATCCGACACCCTTTCGACAAGTCTCCCGCCTCGACCCGAGAGTTGGGGGCTTAATGATATACCTAATTGGGCCGACCCAATGGGCCCACATTTCATCTATTATTTTGGCTCACTACACGAAAGCCCAAAATACCAACGACATACAAATAGAGGTTTTTACTCATTTATAAAGGTGCGTTCTATTATTCAATATTATCCTCGAGCTCATATTCTCTCTACTATCTCCATGATCCGTACATCTGACTTGAGCACGGGAGGGGTTTCCGCGGGATCAATCCCCGGCTTAGTTCACGTGTGTTAATTTCGAAGGGACCTCAAGACCATCTAATTGACAAGCTACTGATCCGCTTTGCTCTCCCTACTCGTTTACCACACTATCTAGGTGATCTAATATTTAGCATCATCAATTTTAAAGAAATATTGGGTTTTGCTTTGACTTTTTGGATTTTCTTTCTTTTTCTTTTTTTTTTGGGTTTTTTTGTTGTTAAATATGACGAATGAAGAAAACGAAGTAACTTTTTCTAGTTGAAGAAATGAATTAATGAGATTTTGTTGTCTATTCTTAGACATTATCTATAGACTTGTATGGGAAATATGGAGAGCATGATTTTTTTTATCACTACTATTAATTTCTATATTTCTTGATTTATATATATATATATATATATATATATATATATATATATATATATATATATATATATATATATATATATATATACTGAATTGTGGTCAGTATTGTTCTATTTCGAAACGTGCAGTTGTTGTCTTGCTGGAGCTTTCGAATTGTGACGACAGTTAGTAAGAAGAAAATCACAAATTTAGAAGATGTCCCAATTAGGACATGTTTATGTGGTCGCATGTCATTTCCAGGTGAAGCCATGGGCCATAAGTTAAGGGGTCGGTCCAATTTGATGGGTCTAATTAGTATCTAGGGTTCTTGCACCAAGATTCCTTCATTGTCGAAACAGCCTGCTAGTAACATTCGTCCTCCTCTTGGCACTAAATTGACTCTCCTAATTGGGACCAACAAATTAATCCTCACTTGCTGCTACGTTTCGCCATCTTTAATTCATTTATTTTTTTGTGGGTGGGTAAAGTTGTCCTCCCAGAATGAAGAAAATTCAGAGGCGACGGCGCCGCGGCGAAGTTTCTTCCGGTTTGTTTCATTGGGTCGCAGTGCACACAGTGGAATTTCCTCATTTTCTCAATAAAAATCGATTTTGTCTGTATTAAACTCCGTCGAATTTGCTAGATTTCAAATGGCTAACGGAGACGAAGGTATTTCGGTGGGCTGGACAATGCAGAGGAACATGATTGGTGGTGGTGGAGATAGCTAGTCCAGAAAATATTTTCTTGAAAAAATGCAGTCAAGTCCCTCGACTATAGCATAAATAACAATTTGGTCTTTATTTCTTTTTTTTAGCAGTTTATTGATAAACATTTATATTAAACAAAGGACAAACTTGTCAAAAAGATGCAAGAGCTGGAATAAAGGTAATAACTAAAACAGATCAACATGCCACATCATTAAAGGTGGCAGATTTTTAATGGAGGGACTGTTTTGGTTTATTTTGAAGTTCAAGGCGGTGTTTTATACCTTGGGTATAGTTCAGGTAGGTAAAGTGAACTTTATCCTAACATTTATGGGTTAGAGTTTACCAATAAATCAGCTAATGGTCCCCAATTGTATTTCAAATCTTTTTATTTTTGCAGTTTATTCCTCGGTTAGAATCCATGATGAGATGGAATCGGACGAAGCGATTGTATATCGGACGACCTTAACAAAAGTGTTTTATAATTTATACTAGTAATTTAATCCGTGCGATGCACGAGATAGAAATAAAATTATTGCAAAACATAATTTAAATTAAATTATAAAATTGAGGTTTTAAAATTATAATAATGTAAACTTAAATTACATCGATAGTAAAAAGTAAAAAAATGCTCCGTCTAAAGATGCTTGGTCTTCAAATAAAAATTAGAATAAACGCCTCTTGTTCTTGCTATTTTTCCACAAAAAGAAACATGTGGGCACGGCATTATAATCAGTTCATCGATATTGTCCTTGCATCAGCATCTGCCCTTTCGCCACTCCCGCATGTTCCCCTTAAACACACCCCTATTTTGTCCTTCAATTTCTTGGAGTCGAGTATAGCTTCCTTGAATAGAATCCTAAAAACAATATTACTAAATAAAAGTAATAATAACATATTTCTCAAACATATAAAAGAAAAAAAATTAAACATCAATTGATAAAAAAAAAAATAAAAAAAAATAAAAAAATAAAAAAAAATAAAAAAATTCCTTACTCATAGACATCAGATACATTGGAATTTTTCAGCATGAGCAAGATTAATTAATTAATAAGAGGGTAAAATTTATCGTCAAATAACAGTCTCGAAAAGCTCATCCACTATTGCAAAAACAAATAGACGTACTATGCGACTATCATCAGATGCCTCTCAGAGATAACAATCAAAACAACTAACTTGCATCAATAACCAACTGTTTTTCATTTCGACATTAGTTGTAAATTCAAAATGTTTGCATAAAACTACAACAAAAAATGAGTAAATTAACAAAACAATAGTGATTACCATATAGTGAGAATTTAGGAAAAATACAATGAGTTTTTCAAAGGATTGTAATGTTTTTGACAAACTCAGATATTACAAAGTAAAGTGATTTTAAGATCCCAAAATTTTTTTTCTCATTATTCAACTTAATTCTTATAGATGTTATTTATTATACACACATTTGGTGTAATAGGATTTACCCTACAAATATCACAATTATGAAAAGTGAGACTATTATATATTTTTCATGAATGAAATATTTATAATAATGTACTAATATATTGTAGCTTTAGCTTAATAATATAGAGTTATTAGAACAATGACACCTTTAAATTATTGGCTACTCATTAAGAAACATTTCAAATGATATTATTGTCTCATCTTCTTCATCATAAGTTTGCAACAAATATCACATGCACGCCTACTAAAAGGTGGACAATCAATTCAATTTTAAAATTTCAAGGTAGAAATATAATGATCAGAGCTTTGCAAAACAAAAAAATATATTTCAATAACATTGGTCCACTACTGGCTATTGAAAATAGTCGTTTGTGTCAAATTATTTAAACTGATCCTAAAATTTTTATGAACTAAATTCAAATATTTAGGCATAAAAATGGACAATAGAAATATTCAAACTGGTCGAGGGATATAAGGAGAACTTGAAATTAAAGCACACACACTTTATTACACAAAGAACAAAAGATAATCTGATGAGGAAATTTTATGTTCGCTCATCAAAATAGCGGAAACCATACAACAAAAGAACACCACCGTAAGCCAATCAAATCAAAAGCAAAAACAAAATAGTATCCCATCACTTCTACAAAAGAGAACACCAACGCATGGAGTATAATATTATTATGATATAAACAGAAATGGAAACATCTACTACATAGTTTACTCTGAATTAAACTTCCAATCCACACAAATAATGTACAAACAATTCAAAAAAGTAATTCGGGAAATATAACTTTTAAGATTATGGCTAACTTCTTCTATTATATTATTGAGTTTGCTAATTTTTCTGTAAAGTGACAATTCAAACGAAAATGAAACATATTGAAAGAAAGAAGAGGAAATTAAATGAAAAATTATTATAGCAAGGCAATAAAAAATATCAAATACTTCCCAATAAAATCTGCTAATCTTTGGTAAATCTTCTCATGTTTGGTAAATCTGTTAACTTTCAGCATAAAAAAAGGAAAAAAAATCGAATTTAACAAATACAATAAACCTAAGAATTAATATTAAATTTTTCTTGAGAGATATTTATACCTTTTATAATTTATCGTATGTATGATTTATATTACATACAATAATTAATATATATATATATATATATATATATATATATATATATATATATATATCTATATATGGACCCTTTGAGAAAACCCCTCCATTACTTCTTTTTAATAGGGAGAGGTCCAAAATATTTTACTCTATTTGATAAAAATTCACACTCATTTTCAACCATCATTTTTCCAATTATGTTCCCATCCACCACATCATCACTCTCCAGTCTCCACGCTACCATATCTCCTTCTTAATTATTATTATTATATTATTATTATTTTTAATTATTTTTATAATTTTTTTATTTTTATTTTAAATTTTATTTTTTATTTTTTTTTTAACTTTTTTTTTTCTTTTTTCCTGCCAGGTGTATTAATCGACTATGCTCTATAGTTGATTAAGGAAATTTCTTTAATTTTATTTTTGATTTTTGATGTTTTTCTCAATGTTATTAGAACCGGACCAGACCGGCCGGTCCGACCGGTTCGACCGCGACCTGCCGGAAAACCGGTCCGGTCTAACCCCCTAACCCACATAAATTCAAAACCGGGGTCAACTACCAGAAACCCAGTCTGACCGGGTGGAACCCGGGACCCGGCGAACCGGCCGCTGACCCGGGTTCTACTCCTAAACGCTGTGTTTTATATATATATATATATATATATATATATATATATATATATATATATATATATATATATATATATATATATATATATATATATATATATATTTTTAATACTCTATCAAAACGACGTCGTTTTGATTATTAGGTTTAAAAAAAAATTGAATTGAAATACACGTTAACCGTCAACAGACTTGTTTGACAAGTCTGTACAGAAGAATCTTCTGTCTTCACTATTCCCGCACCCAGCCACCGCCGACCAATCCTCCAGCCGCCAGCCACCGCCGGCCGCCGCAAACAACCAGCCACCGCCGCCCCCGCAACTTGCCGGTACCCTCTTTCGTGTGGATGAATCCTGCAATTTTTAAATTCTTTTGTTTAATCATGTGATAATAATTTTGTTTAGATTTCAATTCTTTAAAAAAAATTTGTTTAGATGTGAATTTAAAATTTCTATTTACACTTGTAGTTTTTTCACCATTTAATATCGTATATATCAAATTATGTTATTTTCTAATACCATATCTATTGTACAAGAAATAATTTTAATGCAAAAGACATTAACGATTTGATCTGCGTTCATTAATTAATTGAAATATTTTTTGAGTATCGTATTCAACCGTGAAAATATTAACTTGTCTTTTATTTTTACCTTAATTTATTAGGAGACTATGGCTGAGCTTGAGAGTAATACAATTTCGTCACAAGCAGAAGCTTCCTCAGCTACTTCAATTAGGAAAAAAACGGACGCGGCATGGAATTATGTTTCCGAGGGAATAAGTGCAGAAGGAAAAAAAGTGCTGATTTGTTTGTTCTGCAACAAAAAAAATGAGGATGGAGGTATTAACAGAATGAAACAACATCTTGCCGGAACTACAGAAAATACTTTTTCTTGCAATAAGGTTGACCCAGAAGTGCGGCTCGAAATAAAAAGGTCATTGGATTCTAATGCAAAGAAAAGTAAGAAGAAGAAAGGGGTGTTTGACGACTCATCAAGTGAAGGTGATGACATTCCTACACAAAAGGTACCGTCAAAGGGGAAGATAAAAGCCTCTAATGGGATTGAAGCATTTTGTCAGACAGATCTTAAGGTAACTCATTCTTCTCAACGTTCTATTAGAGCATGCATGCAAAGTAACGAAAGGTGGAAAGAGACTGACTTGGCCATTGAGTTATGGTTTTATGATGCATGTATCACATTTAATGCTTGCAATTCACCTTACTTTCAAGGTGCCATTGATAAAATAGCTAACATGGGTCTTAGTTATAAACATCCTTCTTTTCATGCTTTGCGGGTTAAGTTACTGAGTGATGCTAAAATGCATGTTAAGTTGATCATAAATTCTATGAGAAGATCTTGGGAGGACACATGTTGCACTATAATGGCAGATGGATAGACAGACATTAGACAGAGGTCTTTGATTAACTTTTAAGTTTACTGTCCAAAAGGAATTTCATTTGTCAAATCTGTTGATGCTTCTGATATTTGTTAAACTGCTGAAGAATTATATAAGTTGTTTTATGTGATTGTGGAATGGGTTGGTCCTCGTAATGTTGTACACATGGTAACAGACAATGAAGCTAATTATAAAGCTGCGGGTGGTAAGCTTGCGGAGAAATATCCTTTTATTTTTTGGTCGCCATGCGCAGCTCACTGTGTGAATTTGATATTTAAAGATGTTGGAGAGCTGGAAACCGTCCAAAGTTTGGCTATTCTTGCTTCAAAGGTGACTGTCTTTGTCTACAATCACAAGGTGACATTGAATTGGCTAAGAAAAAGAAAAGGATGGCGGGAAATTATCCGTCCTGGTGCGACCCGTTTTGCTACTACCTTTATCGCTTTACAAAGCTTACATGCGCATAAGGATGATTTGCAGGGTTTGGTCCTTAGCGGTGAGTTTAAGAAATATTCGAAAGTGCAAAGAGCTAAAGAAGTAAAACAAATTGTATTGGATGAGAAATTTTGGGATAATTGTTTGATGATCGTGAAGATTATGACACCATTGATACGCTTGTTGCGGTTGTGCGATACTGATGAGAAACCATCCCTGGCTTATATATATGAGGGCATGCACATGGCACATTTGGGAATTATGAATATTTTTTAAAATAAGAAAAGACTCTACACGCCCTACACTGATATTATAGACAGGAGATGGGATCTTATGTTGACAAAAGATCTCCATGCAACAGCATATTATTTGAACCCTGCTTTTCAATACGATCAATCTTCTTACTGCAAAAAGCCTGAGATTATGCGGGGAGTGCTCAATGTGTTGGATAAGGTGGAAGGCGAGGAGGGACTAGCAATACTGGATGAGTTAAGAATTTTTCGAGAGCGTGAGAAGGGCTTTTCTCGTCCAAAGGCAATTGCTTGTTGTAAAACCACTAGACCAGGTAAATATTAATTTATGATGCTATGTTTTTTACTTTTTATGTTTAAAGTTTTACAATTATTGCATTCGTACTTGTTTTAATTTATATATACACTAATTTTGATAAATGATATGAGATGAATGGTGGCGATTATTTGGTTTTGATGTGCCAACTTTGCAAAAATTGGATATAAAAATCCTTGGTCAAATTGCTTCCTCTTCTGGTTGCGAGCGTTATTGGAATGTATTTGAGCGCATCCACACAACGAAAAGAAATAGGCTTGAGCATCAAAGATTGAATGATCTTGTCTATGTTCACTATAATTTGCGGTTGAAGAATAGGTGAGTTTTGCAATATTTCAATAAATTATTTTTGTATTTTATTCCTCAACTTTATACCATTGCTTATAATTTGCTAGGTTGGCGAATTCTAAGAGATCCTATGATCCAGTTGATTATGAATCACTTGAAAAAACTGAATTTTGGATTGTGGAAAAGGAAGCACAAGGAGAGCTTGACTTTGATGAGCTTGAGAACATGTTGCTAGAAGAATTCCCAAAAGATATGGAAGAATCAAGTGCACAAGGTTTTTTTTTTTTCTAATGTTATTTATTTTTGATGATGATGATCTGAAATAGTTTAAAATTATATTTGAATTAGTTATTTAAAACAATAGTGTTCATAATTTATTGGCTTGAAGCGAATTTTTATGTATGCATGTAGATATTGGAGAGCGTGACTTGGATGAATATCAAATAGAAGATGGAGATGGAAATCGAGATAGAGATGAAGATGGATATGAGGGCGAGGATGACCTTGATAAGTGAGGGTGATTATTATGAGATGATTTTATTTTATTTTAAAATTTATGTTCAATAAATGTTCTTGGATGTTTGTGACTATGTTTTTTAAGTAAATTAACTAGTTTATATGTTTTAGTTTTATATTTTTAATTTTAATTATGTGATGAGGATGATTTTGATGAGATACATTATTATTATGGATAATTTTGTGGATTGAAGTGAAGTTTTTCATATGTTGTTTAATGTTTTAAATTTTTATTTGGATGTAATTATGTGTATATAAAATTAAAAAATAAATAGAATAAATAAAAAAGTAAAAAACCCGGGTTGACCCCGATTGAACCGGTCCAACCATGACCCGAATGCCTCGCCGGTTTAATGTCCGGTCCGGTTCTAATAACATTGGTTTTTCTTTTTCTCTGCCAGCTATATTAATTGACTATGATATTAATCGACTATAGAGCATTGTCGACTAAGGAAATTTATTTAATTTTTTTTTATTTTTGATTTTTTTCCTTTTCTCTGCCAGGTATATTAATCGACTATGATATTAATCAATTGTGGGGCGTAGTTGATTAACGAACTGACTATTAAAAATAAAAAAACACAACTACATAAAAACGAAAATCAACATTTTTTTAACAAAACAAATAATATACATACATTGTAATTGATTTATACAAATTGTAATCAATACACAAAAATCCAAAAACAAATTAAAATATGAAATCGAGTAACTTTAATCGACTACCAAAGTAGTCCATTAACACTTTAATCGACTACCAAAGCATAGTCGATTAACTTAATCGACTACCCAAAACGTAGTTGACAACCAAAACGTAGTCGCTTAACCTCCACGGAATCTACCGAAAAAATCCTAGATCTGCTCCCATCGACACTAGTCACCAATACTACCAAGGCATGTGCTAACAATTTAAACACATTACTGCAAGGCAGAACTTAACATGTGAAAATAATTTGTATGTCCAAGGAAATATATGCAATAATTTGGGCAGTGGTTATTTATTCATAAAATTTAATAAAACATTTACATAATGATCAAACCCAAAAATACAAGCAGTGATGCACCCAATAATCTCACATGCAAATGAAATGAACAAACACAGTCGGCTAGAAGTAAAAGTCAATTATATGCAATTTTGAGTATTTATGTATTCATTTTCCTACATTTTCACTGATTAAAATAATAAATAATTTGGACTCGAAATAATTCTTGATATCAACAAATTCAACGGATTTATTATTATTTTAATTTAGAAAATATATTATTTCAATACCAAATCAGAAACCATTGAAAAACTAACCGAATATCAAAATCAGGGTTTTTGATCCTCCATTGATGATCTGCCAAAAACACTATTGAAAGAGCATTGCCAAAAATTGAAATTTCATTTGAATCTACAGAAACAGAGCGCAGGATTTGGAAGAAGTTGAGGGAGAGGAAGGCAGACGAAGTCTATGGTTTCAACTGGACCACAACCTCTAAATGAGAACCGATTAGGGTTTAAGATTCATTGAGGGCAGTATTGTAATCTTATGTTTAAAAATTATCTAGAAAATAACCTAAGGGGGTTTTCTCAAATTATTATTTGAAAGGGGAGCTACCTCACATAATTTTCCCACATGGGGGTCTTGCTATATATATATATATATATATATATATATATATATTATAGATAAGTGCGTATTTGTTGAGATTAAAATATCTCACCTAATTCTAGGGATATATTTTCAAATGTGATAATCTTGTTCTTAAAGCTATTAAGTGATGGATGATATTGGGTTGGGGACAAAAAAAATCAATTCAAGGTTTTTAAATAATTGACCAATTTACCCTAAAAATGAGCGGGATTTTCTTTTTATTTTATGAATTAGTAAAATTAATCTTACTTTTATTAATAAGATAAGATATATAGTTTATATATTTATTACTTAAATATTAAACATTAATTTTGTGATCACAATGGAACACAGTTAATTTGGAAGAAAATATATAATACAGTGTATACATAATCAAGAAAAGTATATATTATAAAAAACAATTGAGATAAATTTATAAATACTACCTTATAAAAGGTTTTTGTTCTACCATACATCCTAGTGAGAATATTATAGAATTCCACATCTAATTATGCAATTGTTTTAATACAATATTACAATAGAAATGTAACGAGTAAAAAAAATATTAATGAAAAACAAGTGATATATAAGATTTACATTCATTAAAGCTAATTAATAAAATCCTAAACGATCTTTGCAAGTTATTAGAAAAATTTAGAAACAAAACTGAAAGGAGTAAAAAAAAGAATTAGTATCTCTTATTATAGGAAATGTTTTATATTTTCAAATCTCGGTTCTAAATTTCAGTAATTGAGTTTGGATGAGTACGCTGCATTTGATTCCTATAATATTTACAGAATGCCACCGGCGCTACTTAATTCACTTTATTTTTTACTGTTTTTTTCATCAAAGTAAATAATCTTATACGGTTGTAACTTGTATGTTGAGGCATATGATAAAAATAATAAATATAGTATATATTTTATTATTAACTTAATCGGTCGTGTCTGATTCGACTGGTTAAGCTATAGTAGGCTCAAACTCGGCTCATAAATAAATCGGGATTAAAAAAATGGTTCAAACTCTTATTGGATATTATTATGTGGTTTATTGTTCTTTATTTTTTTGAAATGAAATTTAGTAGTTATTAGTTTCACTTTTATCGTCGTGGATATTCTTATTTTTGTAAAATTACGAAATTCCCAGAAAATTTCCGCTAAGTTTTGAAATTTTAAACCATATGTGATTTCCGGATTTTTTCCGAAATTCCAAAATTTTCGGGCCTTTTGGAATTGGAATATATTTTTAGATTGGGCAAATAGCTAAGAAGGACATGACAAGGGAATTAAATACACATTGAGTCATACAAAAAACAGTATTTTAAATAGACCCATCCCCATATCTTTAGTCTAAAATACCCTCCATAATATTTTTTTTCTATCAATTACATCCATTATACTCTAACTTCCTCAATATTACACATTGACCCTGGATTTAAATAAATATATCACATTAACCCCCATTTTAATAATTTTTTGAAAAAATAATTTTTTTCCAGAAAATAAATTTTTTTTCTGAATTTTTTTTTTCCGGCCAAATTCCTGCATTGACCGTGCGATTCTACAGCGTTGACCTTTTTTTTATAATTTTTTTTTGCGGCCGGTGAACCGCCGTTAACCGTCGTTTTTCGGCGTTGATTTTTTTTAATTTGTTTTCTTAAAAAATATTTTAATTAATATTACTGTATTGGCTGCCAAAAATATACTGTTAAGGACATTAATATTATAAATATTACTTTCCCGAACAGTAATATTAATTAAAAAAAAATTAAGAAAAAACAAAATTTCAAAAAAAAAAAAAGAAGTCAATTAACAGTTAAGTTACTGTCTCCGACAGTTAAATTACTGTTGGAGACAGTAATTTTTAATTTAGCAGCCAAGACAGTAATATTAATTAAAATATTTTTTTTAAGAAAAAAAAAGTCAATTAAAAATTAAATTACTGTCTTCGACACTTAAATTACTGTTGGAGACAGTAATTTAGCAACAAAGACAGTAATATTAATTAAAATATTTTTTTTAAGAAAAAACAAAAAGTCAACGACGGTTGACCTACCGGAAAAAAAAAAGTTAGGGCGGTCTCCGGCAGTCAATGTCGGCTGACCGGCGATCTCCAGTGATAGCGGGTCAAAATTCGAGTCAAAACTGGAATTATGGTCAAAATTGGTTAATTGGTGAAATTGGGCTAAATTGGGGTGTAAATGATGAAATTGGAGTTGAATTGGGTTTCAAGGAATTATGGGTAATTTTGGTATATATAAAATGACTTTCCTTATTTACAAATAAGTTTGAATGAGTTGAAAATATTTTAAAGGGTAAAATTCATTTTGCACCCCTGTACTACGTGAAAGGTATCATTTACCCCCTAATGTATAGAAAACATCAAACAACCCCCTATTTTTAACGGTCAATAGTCATTTTTTTAACGGTGTTAAATTTTGAGTGTGCAATGACTCTTTTACCCTTTTTTATGTTTGATATAATTCCTAATATTTTCAAGGCATATTTTTTTGTGGATTGTTGACGATTTCTAGTCTTCGTTCAAATTAGGTCTTTTTGTCGGTTTTAGAATTTGATTTTATTTTTGGTTTTCTTTTTCGAGGTTTTTTCCATTATAATATGAAAAGGTTTGTTTTTTAATTTGCAATTCTTTCATATGGTTTTATTCCAATTTTAGGGTTTCTTTTAGATTTCAGGGCTTTTAGTTTTCCTTTTTGTGGGTTTTACATTCATAATCTGCAAAGCTTAATTCTTATTTATTCGACTATTCAGATTTTTTATAAGAAAAATGGCTGAAAATGTTAAAAAAATGATTGAATAAAGTGAAAAAAAAGCCCTGAAAAAAGTGAAAAATTCGGTGAACATTTGCCAAAACGAAGAATCCTATATATAGAAATTTTTTGGGGTATTTTCGTAAAAAAACAAAAGCCAACATTTCTTTGCAATAGTCGGTCAAAGGGTTGACTAACAAAATTAGAAAAAAAAACTAACGGTAGGGGGGTGTTTGATGTTTTCTACACTTCATGGGGGTAATGGATACATTTCGCATAGTACAGTGGTGCAAAATGAATTTTACCCTATTTTAAAGACAAAAAAGTTGGATGTCCCTTTTTTAATTAAGTCCCCTTGTCATGTGCCTCGTTTCCATTAACTCATTCTATTAGAATGGATCTCCACCTATATAAGTATAGAATAAGGGGAAAAATAAAATTGCTAACTCAAATAGTTTTGTTATATGTTTAAACTAGGGTTGTCATGGATCCGTTCTAACCACCAACCAACCCATTTTCGACCCATAATTTGTGATGGATAATCAACCATCAACCAACCCATTTAAATTTGGTCGATAATGACAACCAGCCCATGTATAGTTGGGTCGACAATGGTTTCTAATATGCGAAAAAGTTGGTTACTCGCGTAATATCGGCCAACCAATTTTATTTAATAATTTATTATTTATTAATTTTAGACCAAAATCCTAAAAGCAATAAATCTAACCTAATTATCTAATTTGAACTACTTTAATTTTAAGACATATAACCTAAATATTTAGACGATTATTATTTATTGAACTATTTATGTTTAATTGGAATACTTATGGCCCGTAATGTTTAAATTTTTTTATTTGAATATTGTTGGACTACTCATATTTAATTTATAAAAGATATAGCGTTGTAACAACTAATAAAATATAAAAAAAAATAGATGGATGATCCATCAACCAAACCATCAAACGACCCATTAAATTGGTTTTTAACCATCACCCAACCCATGTAAATTGGGTCGACAACAGTTTTCAATATTTACCAAAGTTGGTTGGATGGGTTGGGTTGGTTTTATGGCTGGTTTTTAACCAAACCATCCAACGCACAATCCTAGTTTAAACTCCTATAATATGTTTTCATCTCTTTTATTTTCATCTACGACTACATTTTAGAGAACAACAAATTGCTGATTGAACAACTTATGTTGATCAAAGTAATTTCAACATTACAAAAGTAGTTAGATATGGTGTAATTACATTTAACAATCTTACATTAAAAAAAAGGGTTAATATGCTAAGAGTCCCTTAAATGAAACCTAATTTGAACTAAATGACAACCTTAAATTCAATTTTTTAATTAAATCCCTATTTTGAAATAATATATGACCCACATCCCTAATTTTTATTTTATCCCTAGTTTGCCCTTATACCCTAAATATAATATCCCACGTTTATTCAACTAATCATTTTTTTTAGTTTTCTCTCTCGCATCTGCCGCTCCCTCTCCCTCTCGCTCTCGCCTCTTCCTCTCAGATTTTTTTTTTTGTTTTCGCCTCTTCTTCTCCCTCTCCCTCTCGCCTCTTTATCTTCCGGCAAGGCGTTGTGGTGGTCGAGGCGACGGCGAGGGGTTGTGGTGGTCGAGGCGGTGTTGGGGGTTTGTGGTGGTCGAGGCGGTGTTGGAGGGCTGCGGTGGTCGGCGGTGTTGGGGGGCTGCGGTGGTCGGCGGTGGTCGGCGGTGTTGGGGGTTGTGGTGGTCGGCGGTGTTGGGGGCTGCGGTGGTCGGCGGTGTTGGGGGCTTCGGTGGTCGGCGATGTTGGGGGGCTGTGGTCGTCGGCGGTGTTGGGGGCTGTAGTGGTCGGCAGTGTTGCGGGCTGCGGTGGTCGGCGATGTTGGGGGGCTGTGGTGGCCGGTGGTGTTGGGGGCTGCGGTGGTCGGGGGTGGGGAGGGCTGTGGTGGCCGGTGGTGTTGGGGGCTGCGGTGGCCGGCGGTGTCGGGGGGCTGTGGTGGTCGGCGGTGTTGGTTTTTAGGGTTTGACGGCTGCTGTGTTTTCGAAGGGTTGGCCTGATTGGGTGTTGTTGGCTGCTAGGGTTTGGTAGTACACCGTAGTAGACTATAGTACACTGTAGTATACTATAGTTTACATGGTATACTACAATAGTCTACATGGTATACTACAGTATTGACAACAAATAAATTAAAAAAAAATTAAAATATATGTAGCTTGAATTAACAAAAACGAAAAATTAAATTTTTTTTCGTAATTTTCAATATCATGTAAGATTTGTTTTTTAATAATAGTGTAAAAATTATAGTACATCATAGTATACCATAATGCACCATAGTATTTTTTAAATTTGCTGAATTATTTAACAATTTTTTGTTTCCCGTAATTTCCAATAAAATATAAAAAATAAGGAAAAAAAAACTGTTTATAATAATGTAGAAAATGTTAGAGTGAAAATTGAAAAAATAAAGATGAGTGAAAAGGCATTTTCGGAATAAATTTTATAAAGGATGTGAAGCAAATGTTTAGTTGAGCTTGTCATTTAGTTCTAATTAGGTTTATCACTAGGGACCTATATCTTAAGAAAAAATAATTAGATAGCTTAAAAAAAGAACGGCATTTAGATATGTAATATGTTACATTTTAGAACGACATCTAGGGTCCGAGAGGGTTGTACTACTCGAATCGTAAAATATTTAATTTGGTGCGTACAATTAAATAAATGTTAATCTCATCCATTGATTTTAAGTACAATCTAGTACAACCTAGTACAATAGTAGGGATTTTTTAAATTAATGTACGAACCCAGAAAAAACACATCGTACCCCATCGTAAACGCGTCGTATTTTATATAAATTACATAATTAACCTTATAAATTCAAATCATCTACATCCAGAAAGCCGTATGCTTTGGAAGAAGCTTGTACAGTTTGGGAAAAGGGTTTTTATTGATCAAAAAGAGGAATCTACTTCAACCGATATGCCCTTAGGCACGGCCATACATAACATAGAAATCACACTTGGAAAGGGTGGACAATTAGTTAGAGCAGCGGGTGCTGTAGCGAAACTGATTGCAAAAGAGGGGAAATCGGCCACATTAAAATTACCTTTTGGGGAGGTCCGTTTGATATCCAAAAACTGCTCAGCAACAGTCGGACAAGTGGGGAACGTTGGGGCGAACCAGAAAAGTTTGGGTAGAGCCGGATCCAAACGTTGGCTAGGTAAGCGTCCTGTAGTAAGAGGAGTAGTTATGAACCCTGTAGATCATCCCCATGGGGTGGTGAAGGGAGAGCCCCAATTGGTAGAAAAAAACCCACAACTCCTTGGGGTTATCCTGCACTTGGAAGAAGAAGTAGAAAAAAGAATAAATATAGTGATAATTTGATTGTTCGTCGTCGTAGTAAATGGGCGAGAAATAGAATTTCTTTCTTCCTCTTAAAAAAACAAAAAAAATAGGAAATTAAAATAACCATTAAAAATATTTTAACAATCATAATTAGTTAACATAATTAGACGTCAATTAAAATCAAAACCTCAAACATGTTCTTCCCCAAAAACCAAAATCTAGCATAAGCCCTAGTTTGTGATAAGATTGCTTCAGTAATTTCGTTATTTTCTTCTCTCATTTTATTCTTTTCTCTTTTTATTTGTTTCTTGCTCACCGCTACAGTTGAGAAATTTGAACAATTGATATGCTGTTCTTTTTTTTTTTTTTTTTCTAGTGCTAGAATTGAGAATTTTGATTTTCGATGTAGATACATGTTTCATGTGTATTGATTTGGTCCTTCAAATTGATGGGACTGTCCTTTTGACAGAATTGTACATATAGGGTTAGAATTGTATCTATGCGGTTACTATTCATGTGCGTGTATTTACTCAATGCTGCACAAGATAAAGCTATTCGGAAATTCTACACATAATGATACAATTCTTGTGATGTTGAATTCATTGGATATTGAATTTTATGGGGCATTGATCTTATTGTGCGAGTACATTGATTTGGTTATTTTGTGTTATATATGGTGAAGCTACCAGTTCACCATCTGGTGATATCCAATTGTTGTACACATTATATATGTTGATAATTTATGTGAGTGAATATGTGCAACTTTAGGATAATATATTGCTAATGTATTCATTTAGCATCTACAAATGTTTGTGTGATTGTGTGATGATAATTAATTATGTCCACAACCTTTACCGAGATTTGATCTTTGATTGTTCAATTTACAAGATTTATTTATATCTTCAGGTTCAACAAATGAAATAGCTTATATAAAGGAATATGGTATTATCATTGTCTGTCCTCTTTTCCATATTATTATTCTTAAGTAAAAACTGTAGCATCTTTGAGTGTATTTCTCTCTGCTTTTGCCGCCGCAATTCTCAACATAAGATTTTTGTTTTTCTTTTTTGTCCAATAATGTGATAGTCCATCTGCACGTATTCTATGTTACAGTTTTATGCTGAAAGAAACATATGAAATTCTTTCTTCTTAGACAGAAGCAATAATATCATCTTTTACACGATTTTCCTCTTTTAACCGGGATAGTTTTGTTTTGCTTGTTTATTTGTTGGTTACTAAAATTGGAACTATGGAAGAAGAAAGGAGCTTTAATACTGCAACTCCAAGGAGCTTCAATATTGCAACTCATGAATTCCCATGTCAAGAAAGGAGTTTCTACTGTTCTCTGATTGTTCATAAGCATGACAAATCCATATCAAGTAACAAAAATCCCTCATCCTAAAGAATTTTAATTACAAATTTGGTTAAGTGCATATAAATTTACCTAAATTCCATTCATTAACCATTACAAGCGATAGAAAAGTCTTCAAAATCTCGAAAATATCAGACAACAGATATCTTCTAGTTGTGTTATGTTTCAGTCCATGTTTGACAATGCTTGCTATCCTATGCGTCAGTTACCGAATCTCCTAGAACAATATGTATGACATGATGATTTCTTGCTCCAACAAATTTTGCCATGAAAGGAAGAGTTAACGGATTGATAAATGAAGAACAGAGGTGGAAGAACAAAAAAATCAATGTCAATGAAGATTATTAGAGTTTACACAGTTCAACAAAAAACAAGAAGAAAGAAAGAGTTTTTCCATATATGAGATTCTTGTTTCGTTTAATATAATTTACAATTTGTAATTAACCTTTAAATCATTAACCATGTAATTAATTTTAAGTTTAATTTAAATTGGGTTTATACATAATTGATTTTCTAATTAAATTGCAAGTTTAATAAAAAGGATTTTTATGTAATTTTACTTATAACCTAGGTTTTGTATTTTTTTTTCTTGGGTACGTACAAATTCTACATGGCGCAGTTTTATTGGTTGGTTACGTTCCGAGAAGTACAACCTTCTCGGACCCTAGAAAGTCAAAAGCAATATTGCAAGACAATAATCATTTATATCTTATCTGCCAAAAAAAAAAAAAAAACAAAGCGGTTAAATATAAAAGCATCCATGTACTATGGATTTTGTATCATATATACCCTTTGTACTATACATAAATACAAAACCCCTTCTACTGTTTCATGTTTTTGTTACATTTTTTCCAAAATCTGTTTGTCCGTTGGTTTAGTTGGACGAAAATACCTCTGCGAAAGCCTATAAATATAAGGGCATTTTCCACTATATTTTTTTAACATTTTCTATTGATTTTACTTGGGAAATTTTGATATTTTACTTTTTTCTCCAAAACATCTAATTGCTTAGATTTTTTTTCTCTGAATAAAACCTGTTATTTTTGTCATTTTGAATTTCTTCATTTTTTTTCTTAAATATCTCCCGGTAGTTCAAAATCTCAACAATCATAAGATTGTAAAGATGTTTGTAATCGACTGAAATGTTAAAAAAAATATATTGGAAAACGGCGCAAACAAACCCTTATATTTATAGGTTTTAGCAGGGGTATTTTGGTCCAGCTAAACCAACAGACAAACAAATTTTGGAAAAATTGTAACGGTAAGGTTTTTTTTTGTATTTATGTATAGTACATGGGTATATAATACAAACCTCCATAGTAAGTAGTGTTTTTGTATTTAACCCAAAATAAATAGATTTGTATTTTTAAATTTCAAAAATGTCTTGGTCCAACAAAAAAAGAAGATATAGCTCCAGTTTAATGAAGTTGTGTATGTGATGGGGTTTTTTTTTTTTTTTTATGGCAAATTAGTAAATCCTAGTACTGCAGGGCTATTCCATTAGTTTATGCACACTGGTTTGGTGAAATATTTGGTTAAAAGTTCTGGTTAAAAATTCAACCATACAACTTACAAGATGTATTACATAATTTAACAATTATAAATCAGTTTAGTTAACGGTCATATGTTAGTTGTATTACTCAAAAACTAATTAAATGGACTTTTCGAGGTGGTGGTATATGACAAAATTAGTGGTACTCAACAATATAGTGGAATTTGTGTAATAAAGTTATATTAGCGAAACAAATAATAAAGTTTAGTCAAACAATTAGTTGTTGGAACGGTTGTAGATAGGCTGAAATCAGAATGGAATTTCTGAATTCCGTCGATTTCAATTCGAAAAAATTCGAATTTGGAACCTTTTTTTTCATCCCGATTTTCAAACCTTCCGACTTCCGATATTTTTCGATTTTTTTTGTAACAGGATTGGACTTGTATATAAAATTATCGAAAATTCTGATTTTCGATCCTATTTTAGTTCCGAATATTTCGATTATTTCTTTATATATATATACATATATATATATATACATATATATATATATACATATATATATATATATATATATATATATATATATATATATATATATATATATATATATATATATATATATATATATATATATATATATATATATATTTGGTTTTTTTAAACTCAAAATGTGCACACATCATTTCTCAAAGAGATTAAATTCTACACGAACTGTAATACAGAGAAAATAAGAAGCCACTCACCTATTGACACGTGGCATACTATTTAATGTAAACAATTCTAGAAAATTTGATAAAACTTCTTCCGGTAAATTCCTCCCTTGTACGTTGGTTTGACCTTAACACCGTTTAGTCTAAGGTTTGAAAATTACAAAAATTCTTCTCCTCCCAGTTTAAGTAATTATAAAAAAAAATTAAAAAAATAAATAAATTGTGGTCGCATTGACTATATTTTCTTGTTGTCTTGATTTTTATTTTTATTATTTTTTTTAACATTTTTTTAAGAGATAATGTTCAAGTCGCCTACGAAGTGAACCATTATATTGAGACTGAATCTGGTAATAGGGAGAATCACTTGGCTTTAAAACTTGACATTAGCAAGGCTTACGATCGAATTGAATGGATTTTCTTAAGAAAAGTGCTTGTTTGTTTTGGATTTCCTTTAAACTTTATTGAGCTCATTATGTTTTGTGTTTCATCCTTTTTTTATTCTTTCTTATTCAATGGATCACAGTTTGGAAGTGTTACACCCTCCCGTGGTCTTAGACAGGGTGACCCACTGTCCCCATATTTGTTCATCCTTTGTGCAGAAATCCTCATTGTTCATGCTCTAGCTGAGTCTTCTTCCCATGTTTGTATGGAAGGAGTTGTTGGTCCCGATACATAAAACGGGTAGTGAATTTAGTAAATTGGTTGAACAAATTAATTAGTGAAAATACGAAAAGATTAGCCGAGGCGAGTTGACTCTGTCCTTAAGACGAAATTTCCCCGCAACGGTGCTAACGGATTAAATGGAAATCGTCTCCCAAGATACAACGGCTAAACTTGGAATAGGAGCACTCCAAATCCCAAGTACGACGAACTGTACTTTGTGTAGAACTTTTCGAGAGAATCTGTGAAGGGTAGGCTTAATATGTAGTAGGCTTGTTTTTTTTTGATTGAAGTGAGGAATTGTGGGAAAGTTAGGGTCTATTTATAAGGTTCGAAAAGTAGTGTCCTTTTGGAGCAAAAAGGTACCTTTTGTTTGAATGGTTGCACCATTTCAAGTTGAGCCGATTGGGAGTGGTTGCACCATTTCGAGTTGAGCCGAATGGTTTGCATTGGTTCGGCCGCACCAATTCAGACCAGTCAGACCAATCGAGATGGGCTTCGAGTAATAAGGGCCCAATGGGTTAAAAGCCCATCACCTAATGTTTTTGATATATATACAGCTCAGTACTTCTCTACTTTTCCAATGTGGGATAACTCAAAATCCCACTTTCCTTATATTTTGGACTAGTAATTTTTCATTCACCACAAAATTGGTTCTAATCCAAAATTCATTTATATACTCAATTTAGACCGTACAATAACATTGATAAAAAATTGTTCATGACTCAATTTTAACCAATTTTCCCAACAATCCCCCACATGAATGAAAACGAGGGCGTCGATTCTCTCTAGAGTTCCCACGAATAGTATTGCATCGGGATAGGTAGCATATAGCTTTGAACCTTCCGTAGTGGAGTTACATCGGATTTACTAGGCTGAGTAGTGAACGCGATGTCTTGAACTGTCAGCCGTTCGTGTAAACCAAGACAATGCAACCCACACAATACTATTCTCACATTTCCTTAGTTCTCATGATTGTGTCCGTTTTGGCCATGGACACACATCTTGGATTCATAAGTGTTTGTCAAGTTTTTGAAGCGGCCCTCACTTCATACACTTACATAGGTGATCTCCTATTAAAGGTATCCTGCCAATACCTCACCTTTTGTTACAAGGTTTTGGAATCATTAAAAGCGTTAGCTTATCCTTTACCCTTTCTGCAGGTAGCACTATTATCTTTCGCGGGAATGAGTTAGGAATGAGTTCCTTAGTGCTCAACTGAACTTTCTTAGCTTAGTTGTCCCTTTTGAACCAGTTCTTGGGATCTCCAGTCAGCATGGTTGGGTTACCACCACGATTGTCCTTAATTTATGGGTTTTAATCCCATTCCCCTAGATAGGCAATATGTTTGATCTCTTTAGTTGACTTTTAGTCGCGGATCCGCTATTAACCATTGATTTTCATAATCAATGTTATATTATTTCTTTGGAGATCAATTGCCTAATGGTCTTATGTGTACAAGTGTATCGATACTTGCCATTATATATGTCGTTTGTGCCCTTAACGTAACCGATTGGTTATCACAATTTATTCATAATTGTAGACACCTACTAAGTCCAACACGGAACATCCTCCAATAATTTTATGAAGTTTATTCAACTTCTTTTCTAACCTTATCTCAAGTTATACATTCGAATTCGTCCATGAATCGAGCTATTCAATTTTGTTTGAGGATTTCCAAGATACATAATCTTAGTGGACTCATACATCTAATGTTCTTTCCTAATATAATTGGATATTTTCTTTAATGTAATCCATTTAAAGGCGATACTTAGATTACCTAAGAACCCTTATAATATCATTGAATGATTATTTATTTTGGAATTACATATTTACTAGTTTGCAGTTCATTATGCTGCCAAACTATCCAAAAATATTTGTAATTGAACCATTGTTCATCATTATTTTTGGCAAGGTAAACCCTTGGTCTTTAGATAACTAGATCAATTTTCTAGTAGTGTCTCAACATGAGACTTTCAATAAGACTATCTTTGTCTTAGTGATTTTAATCTGTAAGATTACATCGTCTAGACCCTCGTCTTTTGACATCAAAATTTTATTTTTACTTTTCCAATATTTTCTCAACGTTCAAAATAGTATCATGATCACTATCTCATGATTATAATGTCGTCTATAGACATATACTTCCATGTGCTTTTAATATAAACACACTGGCCACACTCGTTATTACGAGAATTACTAACACAATTTTATCAAATATTACTTTAGAATATTTCCATAGCTATTTAATTTAGCTTGATATTACAATGTTATAAATAATCAAGATTTTTTCCATAGCTATTTAATTTAGCTTTATTGGACCACCCTTAATCATTCCTTTGAATAGTCCATCAAAACCTTAATGGTTTACTACTTGGAAGAAGACAAACTAACTTCCACGTACATTCTTCTAATGTAGACAATATTTCAATAATTGTCCTTTGTTCATTTTATAACTCATAAATTATAAAATCAAATCAAAATCAAACATATTGATTTTATTTGTCATCTTGTTGTATCTTGGTTGTTCATCACATTGATGATTTACCAATCACACATATTTTAACTTGGTTGTTCATCACTTTGATGATTTACCACTTAGACATTTATTAGTTCTCTTATTTAGAACTTATTTATTTTCTTATTTTACAAGAAAAATATAATGTAATTTGCATCAAGAATGACTATCTTATGCACAATCATTATTTGCATATTCAATGTATATGCTTAAGTATTTTATCCACTTAACTATACTAGGCATTGTATATTAACTTAGGTATTTTTTTACCTTTGCCTAAACACCCCCACATTTTTAAATATTAATGTGGTTAGGGTCAGAATATTTAATTTATGTGGTTAGGGCCTAAAGACCCCCACATTTCTAAATATTAACGTGGTAGCTCGGGATATCTAATTTTTCCCACAAATTCTAGAGTATGTATTCTAGAATTTATCAATATAATATCCATAAACTTTTTCCAGAAGTTTTGGTTCTCATTTTTAATTCATTTGTCAAAGTTGGCACTTTCCAACTTTCATTCATATAACATTTAAATGCTTTGAAATCCTTATTTTTATTTTATTAATAAGGATACAATGTAACAAAATACATTTCTTCTTTAGTTAGAAAAATATTTTGGATCACCAATATGATTTAATTACAAAGTATTGTTTTTTCTTTCTCTCAAGAAAGCACAACAAGAGAAATCTTCTCAACATACTTAAATCTTGTCAACAATTAAGATAATAAGATTTCTTCTTTTTCCTCAAAAGAGAAAACTCGTCAAGATACTTAAATCTTGTCAATAAACAAGAGAATATTAATCTCTTCAAATGGTGGTTGATCTCCACTATTCAACATTAAAGTTAGAATATATAAATTCTAATCTTAATCATTCATAATTTAGGATTGTATGTCCTAAACATGTTGTTCAAAATTCAGCCAAATCCAACGATTTAATTCTACAAAACGAGCTTTTAAGTAAACTGCTCGAATTTTATTTCAACAAAGCATCTATTGTTGTTTACAACTATTTCGGATCTTTGAAAAATTAAAGTCCGATCTCATCAATTCACATTGTAAATCATTATTTTGCAAATGTGATATCAAATCAAATCAAACCAACGATTCGATCTTCTTTTATGTTCTTGAGACAAGAACTACTCATGTGTTATCATGAATTGAGCTTCTCTTTCTTTCTATTTTATTTCAAATCATGATTTTAATTAAACCGTAGTATGATTCATATATAAAACATATGTATATCAATATTATAATAAACATAATATTTGACATGTGAGCACATCTTTCATACTAGTTGATCATAGAAAGAAACAATATATCAAGCATATTATATCAACATATACATAGTATACACACGATAACATTAAATTTGAACATAATATTTCATGGCATAAATAAATTCATATCCAACATAATGAATTGATAAAAATTCTATAGCACGTAATCAATGCATGTCCATGCAATAACACAATCCTAAGGAATTAGTATGGCTTACGCAAATGTATAATAACATTTCTCTTACTAAGTAACTCATACTTCATATACGGGCCAAGTCTAATCGATCATGATAATAATAAAAACGTTAATAAGATCACGTACTCACATATTCGAAAATCAATCAACCGGACAGTTCCACATCAAATGAAAATTGGGAGAAAGTTAATCCCATATCAAACTATAAGCAATTTATGCAAATAAATATTGCATTTTCATGAGAAATGTCATTAGTATAGCACTTATTATGCGGTTTATGATAAACTTATTCAAATAATTAGCACATACGCTATCACTTTATTTTATTTAGGATAAAAATATTTCTATTATTAATGTACATACACAAACATAATGAATATTCATTAAGCATATATATTGTATATGGTTTACCATGCTTCCACATAGAAAATTGAACTATCATGCAATAATCCACCATTATATCATATAGCATTATCAATATATTTCACAAATGGATATCTTATAATTAAAAAGCGTACCCGATAAATTATATGTTCGTCAATTCAAAATTTTGTGGGTAGCACCAAATCGTGTCAATATTATGGCAGTGTTGAATGATTTAGTCATATCTCTTCCGTCACAAATTTTTCTACAACTTTTATCTTTTACGTTTTCTGAGATTCGGACTGGATCATGATCAAAATAAGCCTCGAAGTCGGAATAGGTGTGCTGTAAATTTGCACCTACAATGGAACCGAAAAAAAAAATATTAAATAATATTCATGAATCAAAATTAATATAAAACCTCATTATTGATCTTCGATTCAGTCTTCTTTCACCAAAATTTCGTGCATTAGACATTGGTGATGCATTAATATGCGACGAGTTGCATTGGTCACGAACGGTTGTATTTTTCATGAAAAGGTGCATCGGCAGTTCTGCCACCCTTTCTTGTTTTCATCATAACTTCCTCGTACGATCTCTGATTGTGACGATTTAACATGTTCTGGAAAGCTAACTTGATTATCTACAACTTTTGTGAAATGTTAATTTGCCATATTCGGACTTTAACATCTTCGAAAATGGGAAAGAATGTGGACTTCATGTTCTGTCCGAAAATGAACTTTCTTCAATTGTATTTTGTAACTTCTTGATTTTTGACAGACTATCTTCTTCTCCATCTCGTTTACCAACGTGTGCAGAAAACACAATTTACTAAATCACATAATTTCGTCTTAAGATTGTTGGTCCCGATACATAAAACGGGTAGTGAATTTAGTAAATTGGTTGAACAAATTAATTAGTGAAAATACGAAAAGATTAGCCGAGGCGAGTTGACTATGTCCTTAAGACGAAATTTCCCCGCAACGGTGCTAACGGATTAAATGGAAATCGTCTCCCAAGATACAACGGCTAAACTTGGAATAGGAGCACTCCAAATCCCAAGTACGACGGACTGTACTTTGTGTAGAACTTTTCGAGAGAATCTGTTAAGGGTAGGCTTAATATGTAGTAGGCTTGTTTTTTTTTATTGAAGTGAGGAATTGTGGGAAAGTTAGGGTCTATTTATAAGGTTCGAAAAGTAGTGTCCTTTTGGAGCAAAAAGGTACCTTTTGTTTGAATGGTTGCACCATTTCAAGTTGAGCCGATTGGGAGTGGTTGCACCATTTCGAGTTGAGCCGAATGGTTTGCATTGATTCGGCCGCACCAATTCAGACCAGTCAGACCAATCGAGATGGGCTTCGAGTAATAAAGGCCCAATGGGTTAAAAGCCCATCACCTAATGTTTTTGATATATATACAGCTCAGTACTTCTCTACTTTTCCAATGTGGGATAACTCAAAATCCCACTTTCCTTATATTTTGGACTAGTAATTTTTCATTCACCACAAAATTGGTTCTAATCCAAAATTCATTTATATACTCAATTTAGACCGTACAATAACATTGATAAAAAATTGTTCATGACTCAATTTTTAACCAATTTTCCCAACAGGAGTTTCTCTTCCTACTGGTTTGGCCATTAGTGCCTAATAAAATCGCTACTTTCCTTCACAAAAAAAAAAAAAAAAGAAAATTAATTTTATTTTATCCAAATCTTTTCCAAGAAAGTATAAATTAGTTTTTAACTTTAAAAAGTGTTTGTTTTTTCATGAAAATTTTGATATAGGTCTGATTCCACCACCATCCAATCAAACAACTTTTATGTTTTACTTGATTAGGATATTAATTTTGTTAAATGTACCAAGTAATATTTAATTTCCACTAAAATGATATTTCGGTACTAAGTTGCTAAAATGTTATTTTTCTTAAATGGGAATCTTGATTTGTTTCACACCAGAAAAAGAAAAATGGACCACAAAAGTTGTTTCATGACTTAATAATTAATCACCCAAATAATTCTTTAAAATTTCATTAAAGATGAAATTAATAACACATGAAAAAAAATGCTTTCCCCAAGTATCGTGTGTCAAATTCAACTAACAAATTATTGAATTCTTTTTTTTCTTGTTTTTGCAATGAAAAGTTTTAAAAAAATTAATTATAAATTGACCGACGATTCCTATAACGGAAATAATATTTCCTTTATGGGATTATTAATTGAATTTAGCATATTATGATGCACACACAATGGATATAAATTACCGGTTTGGAGGTAGGTGGCTATGATTTTTCCTATGAGTGTTCAAAATTGATCAAAAATAAAAATATATACCAAGAAATATAAAGTGTACATTTTCATATATAAGTATAAAATATAAAAAAAATTCTGGACGTATTCTCAGTTTTGAAAAAAAAATCATCACTTCAACAATATCAGTATCTTTTTTACAATTTGCGACATTTAACATTTGATACCATGTTCGACTAGGTAGTTATGACATAACAAGATTCATTAGAAAATAAGCGTAAATCAATTTTTAAACAAATAAAATATATAACATTTTTCATTCAAATATAAAAAAGACAGTCATAATAATCTCAATCTAAATAATACTAATACATAACAATTAAAAGATACCTTAGAAAGATTTCGTTTCAAAAGACATTAAAGTTTCAGAACACATTTAAATTTCCAAATTTTATGAGCTAAAATACCCCTAGTTTTCATTTTCTCCATAGAATTTTTTGAAATACCATGACACATAATGGTGAAAAATATTAAAAACTATATATGTTTTTTTGGATATTGAAAAGTAGCACTAGTTGTGTAAGCTTAGGGAACAAACTGGGAAAAAGGTTATTTACTCCAATGGCAGCTCGAAACTCTATATCTCTCAAATGTTGACTTTTAACTACCACATGAACTATAGCAATCTGTAGAAATAATTGAACATTTTAAATATATATATATATATATATATATATATATATATATATTTTTTTTTTTTTTTTTCGGTAGGTCAACCGCCGTTGATCGCCGGGTCTCCGGCGTTATTTTTTTTATTTTTTTTTTTTATTTTTTGTTTTCTCAAAAAAATATTTTAATTAATATTACTGTCTTGGCTGCTAAATTACTGTCTCCAGCAGTTATTTAACTGTCGGAGACAATAATTTAACTGTTAATTAACCTTTTTTTTTCTTAAAAAATATTTTAATTAATACTACTGTCTTGGCTGTTAAATCACTGTCTCCATCAGTTATTTAACTGTCGGAGACAGTAATTTAACTATTAATTAATTTTTTTATAAATATTTTAATTAATATTACTGTCTTCGTTGCTAAATTACTGTCTCCGACAGTTATTTAACTGTCGGAGACAGTAATTTAACTATTAATTCATTTTTTGTTTTCTTCAATTTTTTTTAAATAATACTACTGTCTTGGTTGCTAAATTATATCTCCAGCAGTTATTTAACTGTCGGAGACACTAATTTAACTATTCATTGACTTTTCCTTTTTATTTTTTTTAGAAATTTGGTTTTCTCTTAAAAAATTATTTTAATTAATATTATTGTCTCAGACAGTTAAATTAATTGGCCTGCAACTTTGCTCTTTTCAACTGTAATATTACTGTCTCCGGCCGTAATATTACTGTCTTATGCAATAATATTAATGTTTGGGACAGTAATATTAGTTATATCATTGTTCAGAAAATAATATTCATAATATTACTGTCCCAAACAGTAATATTACTGTCTGAGATAGTAATTTAGCGGCCAAGCCAGTAATATTAATTAAAATATTTTTTTCTAAGAAAAAAAAAAATTTCAAAAAAAAAAGCGCAAAAAAAATCAACGCCGGAGACCGCCCGAATTTCTTTTTCAGGAATTAAAAAAAAAAAAAAGAGTCAACACCGGAGACCAACTGTCTCCGGCGGTCAACGTCGGAATCTGGCCGGAAAAAAAATTCAGAAAAAGAAGATTCAAAAAATGATTAAAATGGGGGTTAATGTGATATATTTGTTTAAATATGGGGTCAATGTGTAATGTTAAGGAAGTTAGAGCATAATTGATGGAATTGATAAGAATTATAGTATGGAGGGTATTTTAGAATAAAGACATGGGATGACTTTATTTGAAAGACTGTTTATTTTGTGGATCAGTATGCATTTAAGTCCATTGTCATGGGCCTATTTGCCATTGGAGGAAACGAAACACTACAGCCATTTGGGGTGATCCATGGCTCAAGGGGGATGGTAACTTCAAAGTTCAAGATTTTCACACGCCGACCTAACTCGACGAGCCACCTCAATTGAGTGGTGGATTTTATTGAGCCGGATACTAGAGGTTGGAATTTGGTTTTAATTAATGAGGTATTTTGGCCCGTTGATCGAGATCGAATTTTGGCAATTCCAATGGGTACGTCTGTTGCGCAAGATGTGTGGGTTTGACACTTTTCCAAATCTGGAAAGTTCACGGTTCGTTCGTGCTATAACCGAGCGACCCAACAACTTGGGACCCACACCAACTCGCGAAGGAACACGTCACATTCTTCTAGCGGGGTTGCCCAGCACAATTGGGATATAGTTTGGAAACTGAATATACCCCCAATAGTTCGCCACTTCGTTTGGCGAGTTACCCCAGATAGTCTTCCCACCGGTGTCGAACTCTTCCGAAGAAAGATTGCTCTTGATCCGTGTTGCTTTAGATGCGGCTATTCAAGGGAGACTTTTATAGATGTGTTCCAGTGTTGTTCCAATATGGAAAAGGTTTGGCAGGCGGCACCGTTTTTCTTGAAGATCCTCCCACAGCACACCTCTGCTTGGAATTGGTTCGACTCTCTTTCCCAGAATTTATCTGAGTATAATCTTCGTCTTGCTATTATTATCACGTGGAAGGTTTGGAGCAATCGCAATAGCATTATGCATGGGGAAGTGGACGTACAACAAGAGGATATCGTAGTCTGGGGAAAAAGGTATCTTGATGTTGCTCACACCAGAGCGGGAGGCTAATTTCGGCCCGGCAGCAGTACCAATCCGTTTGGTCACCGCCCCCCGATGGGATTACTGAAACTAAACATAGATGCTGCCCTTCCCGTCGGCCAGCCTCACTACACTGTCTCGATGGTGGCGCGGGAATCTCTCGGTTCTTGCATTTGGTGGGCGGCGAAGCTCTTTCCTGGCTTCCTGTTGGCGGAAGAATGTGAGGCACATGCGGCTGTAGTTGCGTTGCAGTGTGCTCATCGGAAGGGATGGAAATCAATTGTGCTAGAGGGAGGTTGCTTAGCCGTCTTCAATGCTCTTCAAGCTGGGGCAGGGTCTGGTTCGTCAATCGGTACTTATGTCGAGGAGTGTCTCTCGTTAGCTCCATCCTTTACTTCGTGCATTTTTTCATTTGTGAAACGGTCTGGAAACAAGTTGGCACTTTGTCTTGCCGCTAACTTTCCCTTCCCTTGTAACGATGGGGATTCTCTTCCATCTGGTTTGGCTATGCCTAAATTAAATTACATTTTCCTCAAAAAAATTAAAACAAAATGATGTTAAGGTCAAATGTCTAACAATTAACAGTGAGGGTCAAATTGGGGCAATTTTTCATGTGTCGTGGCCAAATCGATGCAATCGAGAATAGGAGGGGGTAAAGTAATATCGAGCCAAAATACAAGGAGGAAAGTGGAATGTTCCCAACTTCTTCACTTAGGTCTTAGCTTAACCAAGTCTAGGGGTCTCCATGGGTCGGTACGATTCGGTTTTTGCGAAAAACCAAATACATACAAATATAATCGGTTTTTCATATTTTAAAAACCAAACATGTTGGGTTTTTTGGTTCAGTGCTAATCGGTTTTTGATTTTCGATAAATGGTTTCGGTATCAATTCGGTTTATCTTTTATTCCAGTTTCGTTTATCAATTCGAATCGGTTCGACAAAGAATCAATATTTGATCAACTGCGATTTTTGGTTTTTCAGTCCATTTGCTTAAAGATTAAGAAATAGTAACCCAACATTAACCAATAAAACAACATGGCACAACCAAAATAATCAAGAACCAAGCTGCCACATCCCAAAAGATCAGAAATAAACTTATTATCATAAAAAGAAGTCAAAAATTTCCTATCACGATCCAAAAAAAGGGAGATTACAACAAATAAACCCCATTTATATTCCATAATTTGAAGTGCAAGGATGGATCTGACAAATTAGAGGAAGACATGGAAGTTAAGTATTTGTACTATACATCAAAACAACGTCATTTTGTACTCTGGTTCGTTTTGTTCACTAACTGGTTCGGTATTTTTTTTTGTCTTCTCCATACACAAACCGATTTTTTCGGTTTTTCAGCAAACAAATTTGGGTACATACGGTTTTTAAGTCAGGACGGTACATATTGGCACGTTTTTTTTTTTTTTTTTTCCAGTTTTCGGTTCAAGATTTGTTTTTTTTTCCTTTGGCATTTTTGCTTACCCGTAACCAAGCTCATTCTACTTCTTCTACACCTAGGGACGTAACGGATCGAAAATAACTTTTTTGAAAAAAAATCAATTTTTTTCAGAAGTCTTCCCGTTTCCTTTCAAATAAAAAATGAAATTTCCAGTAACTTATAATTTTCGATTCCAAATTCGGGTATAATGGGTGTTTTCATGAAAACACATTAACTTTTTTTTTTTAAATTTCCAACAATATACAATGAAATTCCAAAGAGAGTTCAACAAAATGCAATGAAAACACATGTCGGAAAAACAAAATGCAACATAGGGTTTCCAAAAAAAAAATGCAACATAGAATTATTTATACATACCAACTAATTTGTTTCTAGGGGAAATGAGGGATAGCCCCCTAGTTTTGAAAATATATATGGATAGACCCAATTGATTTTTCTTCCCTAGTCAAAAACCCAAATTCTAATCTTAATTTGATAGAACCCCCTAGACAAATTGAAATACCTGTTTTACCCTTTTATTTTCAATTTAATAAATACCATATTTCCTAAATTTCTCTATCATCCGTCTCACACCCACCAAACCCCACATCTCTCCCCCTCTCTCTCTCCCCCTTTCTTTCTCTCTCTCCATCTCCTCCTCTCTCGTCAGATCTGTCCTGCTCCCCACCGCCTTTCGCCGCCAGCCGCTGCTCCCCACTACCTTCCGTCGTCGGCTGCTGTCCCCTCACCGCCTTCCGACGCTGCTCCCCGCCATTTTTCGCCGTCAGCCGGTGCTCCTCACTGCCTTCCGTCGCCGGTTGCTGCCCCCTCACGGCCTTCCGCCGCTGCTCCCCACAGACTTTTGTTGCCAGCTGCTGCCCCGCCGCCCGCCGCTGCGACATTGAGTTGATCCCGACGGTATGTGAAATATGCTGCTTGTGCCTAAAACCTAATCAATATATATATATATATATATATATATATATATATATATATATATATATATATATATATATATATATATATATTTTTTTTTTTTTTTTTATATGTTCTGTTCTTGGAAGGGCTTTAATTATTATGGTTTATATTATGAATGTGTTTAGAGATTGTTGATTTAAATAGTGGGAATTTGCTATTTTGATGAGATGAAAGATGTTCCTTCTGGTAGTATATATATACCAGTTTTTTTTTTTAAACCAAATTATTTTTAAATTCATTTGAGTCAAACAATATATAAACTAAAAGTAAATAAATAAATTAAAATTAAAACTCACTTGAACGTTTTTGGTAGGGACGTAAGGAGTGTCCCAACTGGAACCTTGTGTGCCATGTGGAAGGATTCGAACCTGGTTCTAGATACTTCGAGAGGCTTAGTAGGTGAAATCCGGGTGACCCATTCAATTACATAATTAAGTAATTTAGTTACTAAATCATTTACTTATGATAAACAATTTACATAGATTTGACATAATTTAATTACTCTGGTTAATGGTTAATGGTTAATGGTTAATGATATGATGTAGTTTGTGTGAATTTTCCCCAACCGATGATATCCACTCAATGTTTTTGTGCTAGTATTTGTCACCATTGAATTCATGTATAAAAGGCCTGATAGATGTATGAACTATCTCTAATAGTTATGATTTTGATAGTATTGTGAAACCAGTCCAAGATTAAGAGCAATATATCATCTTATTTAGATAGATTATAGATGTATGAATTCGTTGATTCCACGTCTTAATGATCCAGCACATGTAAACACATGTAGTAATATATAGTAACATATAGTAATATTTAGTAACATTTGCATGTGACTGTGTATTTGATTTGTTTTTATTGGCTATGAGTTGATTTATAATGTAAATATGTAAACTGAACTTGATTTTTTGTTACAGGTCTCGCTGTTTAAACAACTTATAGCACTATTTTTTTGTCGAGAGGACATGGTGTTCGTCAATTCAAAATAGTTCTTTTGCGATAGATCGGAGTTGCTGTCGTGTTGAAAAGTGGGATTTGAAGCTATAAATACAAACTACACTATATATGACTATACTTTTATAGATAGTCACATGTAGTCAGTCATATACATGTAGTCATATAGTCACATGTAGTCATATACATGTAGTCATATATAGTCACATGTAGTCATATACATGTAGTTATATTTAGTCACATGTAGTCATATATAGTCACATATTGTCATATAGATATAGTCATATATATTCACATGTAGTTATATATAGTCATATATAAGTTATGTGGTGATTCTGATGTATAGTGATGTTGATGATTGCATTTTTTCAATTTTTTGTTGGGTGCGAATTGATTTATAATATCATTATTCAAATTTTGAATTTTGTTGGAGATGTAGATGAATTTTTTTTATAAAATCAACGATATATATAATCGGTCGACCATAACTTTGGGTAAAAAGACAGTACATGACTATAGTCTTATATAATCATATATAGTCATATTCGAAACAGTGAAGTTTTCGGGAAAAAAAAAATCAAAAAAAAAGAAAAGCTAAAAAGAAAAAAAAAAAAAAAAAACTTATATAGTCATATATAGTCATATTCGAAACAGGGAAGTTTTCAGGGGAAAAAAAAATCAGAAAAAAAAAGCTAAAAAAAAAAAAAAAAAAAGAAAAAAACTAAAATACTAAATGCAGTAGCAAAAATGCTGAATGCAGTTGGGCGAAAATTGTAAATAAGGGCACAATAGTACTTTTCTCTCTTTAGGGGGTTATCTCAAAGAAAGAATTTTAGGGGTGGACCTATCCCTATTTATTTTCCATATGAGGGGTGTATATCTAATGGACCCTTGTTTCTAAGGTTTTAATTTACTTTGTCCTTTTGCATTTATATTTTCCAAAATATATCACAAATTATATTATAAAATTACAACATATATCATAAAATTATATTACAAATATGCGCGCGCGCGCACACACACACACACATATATATATATATATATATATATATATATATATATATATATATATAAAGAAATTAATCAAAATATTGAGAACTAAAATCGGATCGAAAATCGAAATTTCCGATTATTTTATATACAAGTCCAATCTTGTTACAAAAAAAATCTCGAAAAATATCGGAAGTCGGAAGGTTTGGAAATCGGGATGAAAAAAAAAGGTTCCGAATTCGAATTTTTTCGGATCGAAATCGACGGAATTCAGAAATTCCATTCTGATTTCCAGCCTATCAACAGCCGTTCCAACAATTAATTGTTTGACTAAACTTTATTATTTGTTTCGCTAATATAACTTTATTACACAAATTCCGCCCGCTATATTGTTGAGTACCACTAATTTTGTCATATAGCACCACCTCAAAAAGTCCATTTAATTAGTTTTTGAGTAATACAACTAACATATAACCGTTAACTAAACTGATTTATAATTGTTAAATTATGTAATACAAATAATTTATTACGTATCTAGTAAAAAAAGTATTGGATTAGTACGTATCCAGTACTAATCCAAATAATTATGTAATACAAATAATTTCTTTTTTTACTGGATTAGTACGTATCCAGTAAAAAAAGTACAAACTCTGGATTACGGTTGAAATCACATAAAAACCCTTTTTAATTAAAATAAAAAATATAATTAGAAAATCAATAATTTAAAAGCTTATTACAATCTAATTATTACGATCTAATTAGTCTCATTAAACCCTAATCTCTGCAATCCTTTTTTTTTCTTTGTCTATTCATTGTCTGAAAAAAGAGAAAAAAACAAATCGTCGCCATCATCATCAATAAAAATAAAAAGGGTTTTTTGCAAAAACTACCCATGTGAAATCTCTAATTGCCGAAAACACCCCTATGTTAAAAAAATTAGCATGAACCCCCCTACGAAAGTTAGTCAAAGCCAAAAAGGACCCTGACAGGTTATCGTGCGCTACACTCGCCGTATGTGCGTCTGGGGGTGTGTTTTTTGACCTGAAATGACCTAAATATCCTTCATATTAGAAGTCTTAAAAATTACAGACCTACCCTAGAATTTTAAGCACCAAATTGAAGTTTTCAAAATTTTCAATTCGGTCCTTCTTATTTTCAAAAAAGCCATCTTTCTAGACCCATTTTCTGATTTTTTTTCCTGTAAAAAACATCAATCGAATCCAGATTCTCAAGCTCAGTTTTGTTGCAAATCGAGAAAAATTAAAAGGTAAGAAGACAAGGGGAAGAGGACAGAGCTTTAGCCCCATTGTCCATGTAAAAAATTGGAAGATTTTTTTTTTGATTTTGACCTTCAACTTCACCATTCTTGGTAACCCAAAACTTGAAATTCACCATTCTCAATAACCCAAAGTTCAACGGAGAAGAATGTGTTTCAAGTGGTGGTGGTGCGGCGGCGGATGTGGTGGCGTAGCAGCGGATGTGGTATGAAAAGTTGGGTGGGTTGGGGTGAGGGGTTGGGTGATGGGAAGAAAATATAGTCCATTTTCTTTTTCCTTTTTTATTTTATTTTTTTTATATTAATTTTATATTTTCTTTTATTTTGTTTTATTAAAATTAAAATATTATTAAAAACTAACTAGGGATATTAGAGTCATTTCACGTAAGTCAACAACTAATTTTAAAATAAGGGGCTCTGTGTTTTTTAAAATAAAACATAGGGGGGTTTTGTTAATTTTTTTTAACACATGATCTTTTTCAACAATTAAAAATAACACGGGGGTCTTTGCTATTAGCTCAAAATAAAAATATCTTCATCAATCGTTCATAGTCGAGGTATAATCTTTCTTCTCCTCTCTACGAATAAAGGAAAACAAGAAAGTTAAGGTGTAAGGTTTTGATTTTTGTGTGTTTTCTAATTCATGAATTGGACAAATCCATATATAATTGTGTTTCATGTAGTTATTGTGTACAGGAAATCAAAATTGACAATGTTTCTGGGGTTATCAAAGATTTAGACGGTCGTTTTTATCGGGTTATCAATTAATTTATTCAACTACGTCTTTGATTGATTTTTCTTAACAATCTATTTGGAGTTGGGCTTATTGAAGGATTGCGTGTTAATGATTAATTACAGTTCACACCATACTTGTGTTCTAGTTTGTTGGGTTTTGTCAGTATGAGAGGTCGACAATTGAGATTCCATTCCATGAATTGTACAGAAAACCAGACATCCACAATTGTTGATGTTTAGAATGATAGTAGTTTCAAACAAATATATATATATATATATATATATATATATATATATATATATATATAGTTTGAAGCACAAAAAAATTCTACTACAAATCTATTACTGTGATTTAGTATACTTAATTTCACAATTCAGAGCAAACCACTTTAATCAACCCCCAATATAAACTATATATTTCAACTATTAGAATTAGTGGTGACTTCTATTATTTGTTGGTTCAACATATATATCCAATATGTAATTTTTATATGTTTTTCAATATATGAAAAATGATATAAATAATATGGAATACATATTATTTCGATTTACAATCCGATTGTAATACGAAGCACATTATGGTTTGGATCAATACAAAGCACATTATAATTTTGTGGGATATGATTATGATAATTTTTAACGGTACAGGAATTGTTTTGAACACCTTCATGCTAGTTGTCCGAGTTGACTGTGGCTTCTCCGTCAACTTGTGACTATTCGTTTTGTAAAGAAACTAAAGAGTAAACAAATTCTTGGTTAAATAGGTGTGCAAGATAGTAGATGATGGCCAGAGGTACTCCAAGAGGTAAAACGAGAGGCAGATTATTACTACAATACTCAAGGTCAGTTCCGTTGCTAGCGTTCTTGATTGGGAAAGCTGTGCTGACGGGAGAGGAAACCGATTGTGCTTTCCTACAATTATTTATACTAAATAGAGTTATACACGCACGCCATAAGTAGATTATTTCGGACTAGTATTGGCCTATTGGGCGCTTTGTCTAAACTTGATACACATGGTTTTGTTCATAAGGGATATGTGTAATCTTGTTGATGAACTAGATTAGATCCTGAGCTTGTAAACCAGGTGGTTGGAAATATTGTAAACACATCAGTTTGAAGTGTGATTTTTTTCTGTGTAATTCTTCATCTCCAAAGTCATTTGTTGCCTCTTTAAAAGTTTATACACACTCAATACATATCTGGGGATTGGAAATGAAGATGATAGAATTTATGTGCTTTTATTTCGTGATAGTAATCCATTGTTCTTGCATAATGACGTCTCTTTTCTAAAATTTGTTCAATGTGTAAAGATTGAAAAAAATCTCGGACATATTAATTAAAATAGCGTTTCTCTTTGAACTGAAGCTACAAATAGATTTCAATAAACTAACAATCTAAGGAATATTCAGCGAAATTTTGTATCTTTCTAAATGCACCCTGCAAATTATTAAATAATAAATCAGGTAGACGTCATATATTATATTGCAAACAATATAAATGTAACAAATCCCATGGATTTTATTAGAGAGTTCTATTATTTATTTAGATCCAAATGTACATAAGCCAGGAACTAAACCATTTCGACATATATTATATTGCAAAATGCAAGCAATATAAATGTAAACAAATGTACATGGAGTTTATATGAGGGTTCCATTCGTTATTTAAATCCAAAATGTACATAAGTCAAAAACAAAACCATTTCGACATCCTTCTCGTTATCAGTAGAGAATATACATGTTAATGATTTTTATGTTGTTCTTGAACTTTAGGAAGACAAGAAACAATATTTACAAGACTCGAATAAACCAAAACAAATCTCTTCTTAGAGTGTTTCTGCCTCACAGTCTACCATTTATGTATAACAAGATAACAAGAAAAGTAATTTCTATCTCAAGGAAGAAGGCCATGTTGACACCAATACATTTCGAAATTTCAAAATACCAACCAATAAAATGATTCATACACAACAAAATGTGCAACATCAACACTAGAAAATGAATTTATCAAACTCAAGAAAAAGGCAGCAAAAATTGGCGATTAAGAAACCCCTCAAATCTCCATTATATTCCCTTTTTCAAACACGATTTCCCCATTACGCCTCGCAATTTAGAATCATCAAATGGAACCATTCTGTAACTTGCTTTGAAGAATTCACGGGATGCTTAAAACCGAAATCGTGTGAAGATGGAGGTAAGATGTTGGCACTGCATACTGATCTTCTATATGATCTTTTGACTCGGGCCGGCAGGCGACTGAGGGAGTTGCTACCATGCTCACCAGAATCCCTTCAATTCTTCATCTGTAAATTAATCCTCTTTCATAGTTTCATGACAAATAAATTAAAAATAAATATAAACCAATTCGAAAGGAAATTAAAATGAAACAAAGAAAGGACCATAAAAGACAAAATGAACTACAAATTCTATAAATTTACTTTTTTACAAGAGTGAAAGTGTTGTTTCAACATATAAGTGCATGCATATGAAATAAGAGAGAAATAATCAATTAGTTGCATATAGATTGAAACTCACCAAATCATTTCTTACCCTAGTGCTTGTTTGTTTTCTTCACAAGGTTGTTCAGATCAGGAGTGCAGAAGATTGGGAGTCTGATAAGTGAGTGGGTATATACGACACATTCCATTAAATGTCATTTAGCACGCATTCCATTTATTAAACTAAATTGTTGTTTCCTGTTTGTTTTTTCATTTACAAGGAAAGGATATTATGCTTTTAGTAGCTCAGAGTAATATTAAATGTGTGCACATATACGAAAAATCGGGCAATGAGCAATTTGTTACCGAACTTAGCAAATGAATCTTCCATGAAAGAGGTCATCATCTGAAGGTGATCTATTTCTTTAGTGGGGATAGATTATTATTTTCTTCAACTTATTATTTTTTCTATTCTTCAAATGCTTGAATTAATAGATTATTTAATTTCTTAGGCTGTCAACCTGAAACATAACAAGGTTGGCAAAATAAAAGAGCCTTCAATCTATAGGATCCCTGGTAATCTTCAGAGGATGACCTATTGGATATGTAGTTGTTATATAAGTTGTTTAGTAATTTCTGTATAGCATTTATCACTTCATATTTCTGTTGTTAATAAAACGTGTTTAGCTATTACGTTTTTATTAGTTTTTCCTTTCTTTTAGCACTTTTAGGTAGTTATTGTAACAGCTATTTAAAGCTGATTTTGTTACCGTTGTAAAACACTTTTTCCTCTCTTCTTCAATAATAATTCTTCTTCTTCTCCCTTCTTTGATTTCTTCTTTGATATGAACCCTAGATTAGGGTTCTAACATGGTATCAGTTTTTCATTGATTCGATCGTCTTTTCCAGTCAATCGATCGTTTTTCTTCTCGTTTCCGCGCGATTATCTTCTATCATCTCGATTGTTGTTTCTGGTGTTTATAATTCATGGCGCCGCCAGCTCGTTCTCCGTTGGATGATGTTTCGCATCCGATGTTTCTTCATCCGTCTGATGGTCCAAATTTGATTCTGGTTTCGTAGCTCTTAACTGAAGACAATTATGCTTCGTGGTCGCGAGCTATGACTATTTCATTAACGGTGAAGAACAAAATTGGTTTCATTGATGGCACGATTTCTGAGCCTGCTGCTGATGAGTTGGTTATGCGAAATGCTTGGATTCGGAATAATAATATTGTTATGTCTTTGATTATCAATTCGGTTTCCAAGGATATTCAAGGTAGCATTATGTATTCAAATTCGTCGAAAGAAATTTGGGATGATCTGAAAACTAGGTTTTCACAGACAAATGGTCCTCGCATTTTTCAATTGCGTCGTGATTTGGCGAATCTTACCCAAGGCAGTCAATCAGTGAATGTATATTTCACTAAAGTCAATTGGATTTGGGATGAATTGGCGAATTATAGGCCGTGTTGTTCTTGTGGAAAATGTGATTGTGGTGGTTTTGAAAAATTACAGGCTCATTATAATCAAGAGTATGTCATGAGTTTCCTTATGGGGTTGAATGAAAGTCTAGCTTCTACTCGTGGTCAAATCTTGCTCATGGATCCGCTTCCTCCCATATCTAAGGTGTTTGCCTTCGTTTCTCAAGAAGAACGTCAGAGATCAGTTGTTTCTTCACATGTTGAGTCTTCTGGTTCTGTTTTTTCTGTCAAGAATGAGGGGTTTAAGCGGTCCATTAATAATCAGTTCTACAATACTGGTTTAAAGAAGAAAGAACGGAGTTTCTGCACACATTGCAATATGCAGGGCCACAATGTGGAGAAGTGTTATAAACTTCATGGATATCCTCCATCTTATAAGCCACAAAAATCTCGTTTTTCTTCTCATGCTAATCAGGTTTCTGGTTTTGATTCTTTGGATTCTCATTCTTCAGATTCAGGTGTAAGCTCTCAACATGTGGATGGTTATCTTCAGTCCATGATTCCCTCTCAGTGTCAGCAGTTTATGTCTATGTTTTCATCACACATGGCTGCTCAACAGCAACAGTCTGCTGCTTCTGCTCAGCCACAATCTTCTGCTCATGGAGCTGATACAGCTACGGTTTCTTGTGTGACAGGTACTTGTGCTTTATCTGGTGCTCCTTCTTTATCCTCTACTGATTGGATTTTAGATTCAGGTGCTTCTAAACATATTTGTCATGATAAACAGTTGTTTATTAATCTCAGATCTGTTCGAAATTCCTGGGTTCTTTTGCCTGATTCTTCTGTTTTAATTGTTTCCTTTGTGGGTGATGTTCGTTTGTCTAAGGAGATTTTTCTTACTGGGGTTTTTTATGTTCCTCAGTTCAAATTTAATCTCATTTCTGTGAGTGCTTTTCTTCAAAACAATCAGTTTTTTATTGGTTTCTCTACATTTATCATACAGGACAAGTTCTTCAAGATGATTGGCAGGGGTAGAAAAGTTGAGGAGCTTTATGTTTTGGATTCACCTCCTTTTCTGCCACCTCTTTCCATATCTTCTTGTAATTCTGTGTTTTTTTGTAATCAAGTCTCTGCCACTGTTTGGCATAAGAGGCTAGGTCATATGCCTTTCAAAAATTGGGTTTTTTGAAAACTTTTCTTCCAGATTCTTCTGGTTTTGCTGCTCCTAAAGACAGTTGTTGTCATGTTTGTCCTGTTGCTAAACAAAAGAGACTTTCTTTTCCTTCTCATAATCATGTTGCTGCTCATGCTTTTGATCTCATTCATTGTGACATTTGGGGTCCTTATTAAGTTCTCTCTTATAATGGCTTCAAATATTTCATTACTATAGTAGATGATTGTTCCAGGTATACATGGGTTCATTTGGTTCACTCTAAATCTGATGCTTTAGTTGTGATTCCTCGTTTTATTTCTATGGTTCAAACTCAATTTGGTAAGACCATTAAAGTTTTTCGTTCTGATAATGCTCCAGAGTTATCTTTTAATAATTTGTTTGCTCATCTAGGCATTTTACATTAGTTTTCTTGTGTGCAAACTCCTCAACAGAATGCTATTGTTGATAGAAAACATCAACACATTTTGAATGTGGCTCGTTCTTTCTTTTTTGAGTCAAAAATTCATGTTGAATACTGGAGTGATTGTGTTAGTACTGCTGTTTATCTTATTAATCGTATCCCTTCTAAAGTTTTGCACAATGTTTCTCCCTACAGTATTCTTTATCCTCAGTCTCCTTTTGATTATTCTAGTCTTAAGGTTTTTGATTGTCTTTCCTTTGCTTCCACCTTGGCTGCTGCTAGAGATAAATTTCAGCCTAGAGCAAGGTCTTGTGTTTTTATTTGGTATCCTACTGGTGTTAAAGGGTATAAACTCTTGGATATTCACAGTAGGGAAGTGTTTTTTTCTAGGGATGTGATATTTCATGAGGATCAGTTTCCTTTTGCCACCATTCCTCCTTCTTCCACTGAGTCTATGTTTGATTCCCAACCTGTTGTTCCTCTTTCTCAGTCTATTCCTCTATCTGTTGTGCCCACTGAGCCTTATGTAGATCCTGTGCCTTCTCCTTCTACTTCTCAGCCTAGAAGGTCTGGTAGGCAGATTAAGCCTCCTTCTTACTTAACTGATTATGCTTGTTTTGGGTTGCATAAGTCTCATTATCCTATTGCTTCTGTTTTGTCCTATGATAAGTTATCTAGTGATTATAGACATTTTGTTCTTAATCTTGGTCATGATTCTGAACCTCATACTTATAAACAAGCTGCTCAGCACCCTCAATGGGTTAGTGCTATGCAAGAAGAGCTTGATGCTCTTGAGGCCAATCACACTTGGTCTGTTGTTACTTTGCCTCCTGATAAACATGCTATAAGTTGTAAATGGGTATATAAACTCAAGAGAAAGCAAGATGGTTCTATTGACAGGTATAAAGCTAGGTTGGTAGGTCGAGGTTTTACTGAACAAGAAGGTGTGGATTATATTGATACTTTGTCACCTGTTGGTAAGCTTGTTTCTGTTAAGGTTTTGCTTGCTTTAGCTGCTGTTCATGGTTGGGAACTGCATCAGCTGGATGTTAATAATGCTTTTCTTAATGGAGATTTGCATGAAGAAGTCTACATGGATTTGCCTTTGGGGTATTCTCAGTCCACTATATCCCCAGGTTCTTCTTCTCCTTTAGTTTGTAAATTACACAAGTCTTTGTATGGACTCAAGCAAGCTTCCAGACAATGGAATGCAAAGTTCACTGAGGTTATTTTGGGTCTTGGTTTTACTCAATCTCAAAATGATTATTCTCTGTTTACTAGAGGTCATGGTTCTTCTTTTATTGTCTTGTTACTTTATGTTGATGACATGGTTATTGCTGGTCCTAGTTCTGCTAATATTTCAGGTTTTAAGCAAGTTTTGAGTACTAAGTTTAAGCTCAAAGATCTTGGTCCTATGAAGTATTTTTTGGGTATTGAAATTGCCCGGTCTCATTCTGGTATTTCTATTTCCCAGAGGCAGTATGCTCTCACTCTTCTTGCTGATACTAAATATACAAATTGTAAGCCAGTTACTTTGCCCATGGATCCTAAATTGAAACTTTCTTCTGAAGATGGTGAATTACTGCCAGATTCTTCAGCTTATAGAAGGCTCATTGGCAGGCTTTTGTATCTTACCATTACTAGGCCAGACATTGCTTATACCGTTCATAAGCTTAGTCAATTTGTTTCTGCTCCTCGTACTTCACATATGCAAGCTGTTCATCATCTCTTAAGATATCTTAAAGCAGCTCCGGGTCAAGGTTTATTTTACTCATCTACTTCAGATCTTATTATCAAAGGTTTTTCAGATGCTGATTGGGGATCTTGTCTTGATACCAGAAAGTCTACTACTGGATTTTGTATTTTTTTGGGTGACTCTTTGATCTCTTGGAAGTCCAAGAAACAGGTTACTGTTTCAAGATCTTCTGCAGAGGCAGAATACAGAGCTCTAGCTACCACAGCTAGTGAATTGGTTTGGGTTCTCCAGCTGTTATGTGATTTTCAGGCTGTTTCCCCATCCACTTTGCTCTTTTGTGACAATTTAGCTACTGTTCATATTGCCTCTAATCCAACATTTCATGAAAGGACTAAGCACATAGAAATTGATTGTCATTTTGTCAGGCAGCAGGTTAAACAGAAGAAGTTCAGACTCATGCTTGTTAAAAGTTGTGATCAGCTTGCAGATCTCTTACTAAAGCATTGCCTCTTCCTGCTTTTACACACTTGTTGTCCAAGATGGCTTTTCTCAACATTTATGCTTGCTCAAGTCCATCTTGAGGGGGGATATTGGATATGTAGTTGTTATATAAGCTGTTTAGTAATTTCTGTATAGCATTTATCACTTCATATTTCTGTTGTTAATAAAACGTGTTTAGCTATTACGTTTTTATTAGTTTTTCCTTTCTTTTAGCACTTTTAGGTAGTTATTGTAACAGCTATTTAAAGCTGATTTTGTTACCGTTGTAAAACACTTTTTCCTCTCTTCTTCAATAATAATTCTTCTTCTTCTCCCTTCTTTGATTTCTTCTTTGATATGAACCCTAGATTAGGGTTCTAACATAACCCCCCACCCTCCCCCACAATTACGCAGAAAAAAGGAAAAAATAAATCACATATATAAAAGTACCAGCGAATAATGACATGGATACAAAGCTAGAGCAAAAAAAAAATCAACGGTATAAGACTAATCACAAATTCACAATCAAACATAAATATTATCAAATTCACGATATTAAATCAAAACTATAATACCTTGAGCCAATGATCCCATTCAATAATCACTATGTCGGAAAAATAGAAATTACTTGCGAGATTAGGAATTTGCAGCAATCCGTCCGATTGCGTTGCTTAACAGAGCCTCTAGGGAGCATCCGCTATGCCCTGGTGTGAGGTTGGAGAAGCTTAAGGATGAACTCGCCTGGAAAAAAATTGTCGACCTAAACAGATTTTGGTTTGGGAAAGAAATCTGTGAGGTTTTGTTTTGTAATTTTGTAATTTTGTTAAAATATATTTTAATTTATTGATTTGAATTTATAAGAGTAATTGAGTAATTTATATAAAGTACGATGTGTGTACGGTGTATTTTTACTGGGTTCATTCATTAAATCTTCAATTTGCTAGTGTCCTACTAGATCATACTAGTAAGTATGTATTTTAGAAATACACGTATGGAGTGAACGAATTAAAAAGAATAACGTAAATGAAGATAATATTTTGGATAAAGGCAGATATTGCATAAAGCCGTGACCAAATTAAAAAAAATATGGATATTGCACAGAAAAATTTGATATGTCAAACTCTTATTTATGGACAAATTTGTAAGTAGGTAAATTAAATATTTATTTGAAAAGTAATTCGTTAAATTTTAAATAGTTTTGGATAATGAGCACAATAAGGTATTCAACTGGATATACTTCATTAAAAAAGAATATATACGACACAAATATTCACATCTCTTAACTTAAATAATTAATTTCTCTTAATTCATTCATGAAAAAAATTAAATTTGTTCACTACGCTCCTTTACATTTCAAAATCATTGTTTTAAAATATTTAGTGAAAAATCATAAGCAACCGATGTATGTGCAATTGAATCGTTCTTCCGAATATCATAATCAAAAAACCCAACTTAAGATAACTAGAGAATTTAACTTTTTTAAATTATAAAATCGATCTCTCTCAAAACTTTCATCCAATAATAGAGAATTTTAGACGCAACAATCATATTTATATGTCTAAATTACTCGGTCTAAATATTTGTTTTAAATAGTTTGCTGTTTTAGTTATAGAGAGAAAATTATAATATAACCATTAATAAATTAGAAGCATCCAAAGAAACTTAAAAGAGAAATCATAAAAAATAGCTATTCTTTCAATCTTTGTAAATATTTACGGTAAATATTACCGATAAGTGGGGTGCTTTCCGCAATTTAGCCTAAGCTTCATGAGAATTTTCGTAATTTATCCTACGTTCTTTTCACGTCTTAACGTTTGCTTATACCCTTAAATTATTTTTAATAATTTTAATGTCAGTTTAATAATATAATTAAATATTAATTTCTAATATATTTAATATGTGTTTCTTGATGTTTCAGTTACCACACATAAGGAATTTGATATAAAAGTTACGAGGTTGAATAGAATTATTTTTGATACAAAATATTAGATAATTGCAAAAACATTGATGCAAAATCAGAATTAGGATTGTGATTAGTATTAGCATTATAATTAGGATTATAATTAATATTTTTGGAATTAGTATCTATATAATCTATATATCTATATAATATATACAAGTTGAATTCCACACCTAATTGATTGACATTTGTCAATTTCAATTGGTGATATGTATTCAATTTCATCTCATGTGACAAATTGATTGGTGAAAATAAATCATCAAAAAACATGTCACCATTTTCCAAAATAAAAAAAAATATTAAATTATTTTATTATATATTTATATCATACCATTTATAAAATGCTATAAATATATCAATTTTCTTGGAAACTCTAAATAGTTTTATTTTTTTAAATTTAATTTTAATACTAATTAATTTAATTTAAATTTATCTAAATTCAATTTAAAATCTTCACTTATTATAATTGTATGATTGATGGTGTTACGAAAATTTTGTATTTTAATTCATAACCTTGGATTTATATAAAAAAATATTGCAAAATAAATCATTTGATATTATACATTTTACATGAACATGACCAAAGAATATGTTTATCTTTTTTTGATAATTTAATATCATATTCCTAATTACCAAAATTTTCCTAATGTTTGTTTCCGTCTTACATCGACCCCCTTACGGTATGATTTTTCACGGAATTTTTTTTATTACGTGGAATATTCCCCGAAAAATGCAGATTCTACCCTCCACACGACATTAGTTTATGGTACTTTTTAAAGACAAAAATTACCCTGAGGGGGACTTTACACGAAATATTTATTCTTCTTAAATAACATCTTCACTTACTCAAAAAAAAAAATTATAAATAAATAACATCCTCACAACTTTTTAGTATTATTATTACCTCCCCTGAGGGTAATTTTTGTATTTAAAAAGTAAGATAAAAGAAATGTCACGTCTGCAACGGTAGAATCAACAATTTTTTGGATATTACATTGAATAAGAAAGATTCCGTAAAAAATCACACCATAGGGGGGCCGTGTAAGACATAAACAAACATCTGGGGGATTTTGGTAATTACCGATAAGTGGGGTGTAAGCTCCATGAGAATTTTCGTAATTTATCCTACGTTCTTTTCACGTCTTAACGTTTGCTTATACCCTTAAATTATTTTTAATAATTTTAATGTTAGTTTAATAATATAATTAAATATTAATTTCTAATATATTTAATATGTGTTTCTTGATGTTTCAGATACCACCAATAAGGAATTTGATATAAAAGTTACGAGATTGAATAGAATTATTTTTGATACAAAATAATAGATAATTGCAAAAACATTGATGCAAAATCAGAATTAGGAATGTGATTAGTATTAGAATTAGAATTAGGATTAGAATTAATATTCTTGGAATTAGTATCTATATAATATATAAAAGTTGAATTTCACACCTAATATTCTGATTTCCAAGAATTCAATATATTTTTTGAAATTCTGATCGGAAATATTTGTCCATCTTAGTGTCCATTTAGAAAATAACATATGGCAATTAGATATATTTAATTAACAACTATTTAATACCTATGGTTGGAGCAAATACATTTAGATAAATATCAAAATAAAATATTAAATAGCACATAAATACTTGCAAACTCATTTTGATACTTTTGGGTTAGTGTTGCTCTAGATATTTAACTATATTTATTAGAGTTATAATGAAATACTTATTAGTGGAATACAATATATAGTATATACGACCATTATACATTTTAAACAAAACAATTGATATTCTTAATGTTAGCCATTAAATAAAGTGGATAAATGAATTTAATACCAAAGAGAATTATTATATTTTGAAATATATAAAATCAATTCGTTTTTTTATCAATTGATTAAACATAACTCAGGTTATTCAATTTATTAGTATAATCATGATAAAATTTGTATTGTAATTAGTATATAATTTAAAAAGTTAAATCAATCGTAAAATTGAGTGTCACTGGATTCAGTGAAGAAAAAATAATTATTTAAACTATAACATGAAATTCATGTAGTATAATTTTCAATTTGGTAAATAATTGGGAGTACATTACTCGACACATGGCATAACAAATAGTGTCAATTTTCGCAAGATAGTAAATTCAAACACGTATCTTTCTTTTTTACAGATAATATTAATATTTAATATTAAATTATTAAAAAATGCATATTCTCTAGTCATGTTCATGTATGTAAAATGTATAATATCTAATAATTTATTCTGAAATATTATTTTTAATATAAATCCAAGTTTATGAATTAAAATTATAAAAATTCGTAACACCACCAATCATGCAATTATAATAAGAGGAGATTTTAAATCGAATTTAACTAAATTCAAATTAAATTAATTATAAAATTAAATTCAAAAATAATTTATTTAGGGTTTCCAAGAAAGTTGATATATTAAGAGCATTTTATAAATGGTAGGATATAAATATATTAATAAAATAATTAAATATATTTAATTACCTTTAATTTTGGAAAACGATGACATGTTTTTCTATGATTTATTTCGATCAATCAATTCGCCACTTGGGATGAAATTGAGGACATGTCATCAATTAAAATTGCCAAATGTCAATCAATTAGCTATGGAATTCAACTTGTATATATTATATAGATATATATTATTATATTTTGAAATATATAAAATCAATTCGTTTTTTTATGATTTGATTAAGCTTCACTTAGGTTATTCAATATATTAGTATAATCATGATAAAATTTGTATTTTAATTAGTATATAATTTAAAAGGTTAAAACAATCGTAAAATTTATTGCCACTGGATTCAGTGAAGAAAAAATAGTTATTTAAATAATAAAATGAAACTCATGTAGTATAATTTTCAATATGGTACATAATTGGGAGTACATTACTCTACACATGGCATAACAAATAGTGTCAATTTTCGCAAGATAGTAAATTCAAACATGTATCTTTCTTTTTTACAGATAATATTAATATATAATATTAAATTAGTAAAAAAAATACATATTCTCTTGTCATGCTCATGTAAAATGTATAATATCAAATAATTTATTCTGCAATATTTTTTTTTAATATAAATCCAATTTTATGAATTAAAATTAAAAAAATTCGTAACGCCACCAATCATGCAATTATAATAAGGGAAGATTTTAAATCGAATTTGACTAAATTCAAATTAAATTAATTATAAAATGAAATAAAAAAAATAAATTTATTTAGGGTTTCTAAGAAAGTTGATATATTTAGAGCATTTTATAAATGGTAGGATATAAATATATTAATAAAATAATTAAATATATTTAATTACCTCTAATTTTGGAAAATGATGACATGTTTTTTGATGATTTATTTCCACCAATCAATTCGCCACTTGGGATGAAATTGATTACATGTCATCAATTGTAATTGCCAAATGTCAATCAATTAGCTATGCAATTCAACTTTTATATATTATATAGATTACTAAACGTGTCAAAGTAAATAATGTCTTAACAATAAACATTCCAATGTTAACATAAAAAATAACTATAAAATATTACAAAAAAATAAAAATCAAATATGATAATCAGACAAATTGATCGTCTTAATTTATAAAATTAATTTCTATGAAATCATTCATCCAAAAATAGAACTGTAGAAGCCTATTTATTTTGTTTAAACAATTGTTTTTTGTTTTTAGTAGTTAGCTTATAGAGAAAAAAATTACAATTCAATTCATCGGTGATACTTCAAAAAATCATAAAAATTGGTTATTCATCCAAAATTTGTAAAACTTTATGGTAAATCTTCCGCCCGTGCATTCATCGAATTATTCAACTTGTCCAAAATATTTCAACACCACCCCTATTTGATAGAACTCCTCCCCATTCTCCAACACCTCTCCCACGCTGCGCATTTCAACAACACCTAACGAACAACATAAAACCCTTGAGTTTGAGTTGATCGTCTTTAATATATGTTGTTCGATGTTCAATCAATGAAGCACCATAAAGATGGATAGGAAGAAGTCATTAATTTTTTTCTGAAACATGTTGCATAAAGTTTACAATATCGGACATATTCAATGTCTTAACTTTTTTTGGTCATTACCTTTTTTTGGGCATGAGTCGAGCAGAGCGATAATTTTTCTTCCGTTGATCCCTTTAACTGTTATGTTCGTTATGGGTGCAAATTGAATTGAAACCGAGTCTTTCATTTTCATAAAAATGAGTCCAACTATTCTAAGTCTTGAAATCTCGTTCATTCACATTCTGATCCAACTAGTATTCACCCGTGCGATGCACGGAGCGGCATATTTTCCACTGGAAATACATGTTTGTAAAACAAATTTACATAGATATCAATTATTACGCTCATTAATTTAAGTACAAAACGTTATTGACCAACAATATTAAAAATATGTTATAAGTAATTAAGTATCATGTTCTTCATAGTTACAATATAACAATAATATTAAATATTAGTATATCGACAAACATAAATCTTAAAGATAATAAGATTTGCACTGAGCATCCTAGGGACAGGACTGAAAATAACACCGCACGGGGGAAAACATATAGGAAAGATAAACCTGCCAAAGAGTAAAATGTTAAAAAAAAATAAAAACTAAGGCATATTACGTGAAGAACTCATAAATATAAAAATATTTTCAACCTTCAAATTCGATGAAATACTTCCTTGTAGACGGCATTTCTAGTAACATCGGTGAGTTCGTCCGAATCCCACTTGATGACTATCTTAATGCCACCTCTGCTCTTAACTCTGGACAATGCAATATATAGTTGATCATAGCTGAAGACAGGCCGAGGAAGATACAAACCAACATGCGAAAGATTTTGGCATTGACTTTTGTTGATGGTCATTGCAAAAGAAACAATCAACGAAAACTGTCTTCTCTGAAATTTAATTGACAATTCGAAGTTAGATGATATTAAAGTCATCTGAGGAATGAACACATTGTCACCGATATTTTTGCCGGAAAGAAGTTTACAATGCAAAACGTGAATGCCGATTATAATAATTTGAAGTCTGGTCCCGTTGCAGAATCCTCTGCTTGATTGATGTTTCTTATTAACATAACTGGTGCATCGACCTTGGACTTCAATACATGAGAAGGAACCCCCGAGCAACTTATTGTGTTGAGAAATTCAGTCGAATAGATTTTTGCATTATCCTCCGATCCGTTGTTCGCTCGTCCCTACACATACTATCTGAGCTCAGGTACACCTTCTCCTCACCTGGAAGGAGAGACATCAAGTGATCGTTCACAGACTCGACGCGTTCATTAGTTGGTGCAAGAATTGCCCTCTCTTGAAAATAATCTGGATCATACATGTTACTCAACAAATCAGGATAGACGAAGTTCAGTAGGTCTCTAAATAGATCTTCTGAATTACCAATCAACATGTCCTCGGGAATCTCTAGCGAAGCTTCACCATCATATTGTTCCCTAACATTCCCATTACCAACCTTCAGTATCCAGTCCCCAAATTCTATTACCTCGTCCACATTAGATGGAGAAGAACATGACTTCAATCTCATGTTCTTACTCAACTTCATGACACGACAGAAATGCCACAACGGAGAGGAGTTTACCGTAGCATGTACTATGTCCTGCCTTGATGCTTTCAGTACGATTGGTAAAATATGCCTAACATCTCCTCCA